>NC_089845.1:176419828-176527328 GCF_035609145.1 Eleutherodactylus coqui
TACAGCGCAAGTTCGTGCCACGTGTCCAGCTTTGACACCCAGTAGTTGTACGGAGCAGAGGCGTCACGGAGGATGGTCGTACGATCGGCTAGGTACTCCCTCACCATCCTTTTACAGTGCTCCCTCTGACTCAGCCTTGAATGGGGAGTGGTGACGCAGTCTTGCTGGGAAGCCATAAAGCTGGCAAAGGCCTTGGAGAGTGTTCCCCTGCCTGCGCTGAACATGCTCCCTGATCTCCGCATCTCCCCTGCTACTTGGCCCTCGGAACTGCGCCTTCTGCCGCTAGCGCTGTCGGATGGGAAGTTTACCATCAGTTTATCCACCAGCGCCCTGTGGTATAGCATCATTCTCGAACTACTTTCCACTTCGGGAATGAGAGTGGAAAGGTTCTCCTTATAGCGTGGGTCGAGCAGTGTGTACACCCAGTAATCCGTAGTGGCCAGAATGCGTCTAACGCGAGGGTCACGAGAAAGGCATCCTAACATAAAGTCAGCCATGTGTGCCAGGGTACCTGTACGCAACACATCGCTGTCCTCACTAGGAAGATCACTTTCTGGATCCTCCTCCTCCACAGGCCATACACGCTGAACAGATGAGAGGCAAGCAGGATGGGTACATGACGCTAATGATTGCAGCATCGCCGCTCACCATCTGGGTAGACTCCTCAAAGTTTCCAAGGACCTGGCAGATATCTGCCATCCAGGCCCACTCCTCTGTGAAGAATTGAGGAGTCTGACTCCCACTACGCCGCCCATGTTGGAGTTGGTATTCCACTATAGCTCTACGCTGCTTATAGAGCCTGGCCAACATGTGGAGCGTAGAGTTCCACCGTGTGGGCACGTCGCACAGCAGTCGGTGCACTGGCAGATTAAACCGATGTTGCAGGGTCCGCAGGGTGGCAGCGTCCGTGTTGGACTTGCGGAAATGTGCGCTGACCCAGCGCACCTTGCTGAGGAGGTCAGACAAGTGTGGGTAGCTTTTCAGAAACCGCTGCACCACCAAATTAAAGACGTGGGCCAGGCATGGCATGTGTGCGAGGCTGCCGAGCTGCAGAGCCGCCACCAGGTTACGGCCATTGTCACACACGACCATGCCCGGTTGGAGGCTCAGCGGCGCAAGCCAGCGGTCGGTCTGCTGTGTCAGACCCTGCAGCAGTTCGTGGGCCGTGTGCCTCTTCTTTCCTAAGCTGAGTAGTTTCAGCACGGCCTGCTGGCGCTTGCCCACCGCTGTGCTGCCACTCCGCGCGACACCGACTGCTGGCGACGTGCTGCTGCTGACACGTCTTGATTGCGAGGTAGAGGTTGCGTTGAAGGAGAAGGAGGAGGAATGTTTAGTGGAGGTGGCATACACCGCTGCAGATACCCACACCGAGCTGGGGCCCGCAATTCTGGGGGTGGGTAGGACGTGAGCGGTCCCAGGCTCTGACTCGGTCCCAGCCTCCACTAAATTCACCCAATGTGCCGTCAGGGAGATATAGTGGCCCTGCCCGCCTGTGCTTGTCCACGTGTCTGTTGTTAAGTGGACCTTGGCAGTAACCGCGTTGGTGAGGGCGCGTACAATGTTGCGGGAGACGTGGTCTTGCAGGGCTGGGACGGCACATCGGGAAAAGTAGTGGCGACTGGGAACCGAGTAGTACGGGGCCGCCGCCGCCATCATGTTTTTGAAAGCCTCTGTTTCCACAAGCCTATACGGCAGCATCTCCAGGCTGATCAATGTGGCAATGTGCACGTTTAAAGCTTGAGCGGGCGGGTGCGTGGCGGCATATTTGCGCTTTCGCTCCAAAGCTTCTGCTAGCGACAGCTGTACACTGCGCTGAGAGACATTGCTGGATGGGGCCGAGAACAGCAGAGGTGAGGGTGTGGGTACAGGCCAGGAGACGGTCGTGCCTGTGTCCTCAGAGGGGGGTTGGATCTGAGTGGCAGGTTGGGGCACAGGGGGGGGGGGGAGGCAGTGGTGCAACCTGGAGGCGGTGAACGGCCTTCATTCCACCTTGTGGGGTGCTTGGCCATCATATGCCTGCACATGCTGGTAGTGGTGGCTCCCCGGCTGATCTTGGCGTAACAAAGGTTGTGCACCACTGTTCGTCGGTCGTCCGCGCTCTCAGTGAAAAACTGCCAGACCTTTGAGCACCTTGGCCTCTGCACGGTGGCTTGGAGCGAGGGGGTGCTTTGGGAATCCGTTGGGGGATTCTTGGCTCTGGCCCTGCCTCTATCCCTGGCCACCCCACTGCCTCTTCCGACCTGCCCTGCTGCTGCACTTGCCTCCCCCTCTGAAGACCTGTCCTCAGTTGGCTTAGCAAACCTGGTGGGGTCAGTCACCTCATCGTCCAGCGGCTCTTCCTCCGAATCCTCTGTGCGCTCCTCCCTTGGACTTACTGCCCTTACTACTGCCTCACTGATAGACAACTGTGTCTCATCATAATCATCGACCTTCTCACCCACCGAAAGCTCTTGAGACAGGTGCCGGAAGTCCCCAGCCTTATCCCCCGGACCCCGGGAACTTTCCAAAGCTTGGGCATCGTTCACGACAAACTCCTCCGGTGGGAGAGGATTCGGAACCATTGCTGTCCATTCTGGGCAGGGGCCCGAGAACAGTTCCTGGGAGTCTGTCTGCTCCTCAGAATGTGTCATTTTCATGGAGTGAGGAGGCTGGGAGGAAGGAGGAGCAGCCAGAGGATTCAGAGTTGCAGCAGTGGACGGCGTAGAACTCTGGGTGGTCGATAGATTGCTGGATGCACTTTCTGCCATCCACGACAGGACCTGCGCACACTGCTCAGTTTGTAATAAAGGTCTACGACGTGGACCCAAAGATTGTTATATGAAGCTGGGGACCCCAGAAACTTTCCTCTCTCCTAATCCCGCAGCAGCCGGCTGTGATTCACCTGGACCAGGAACTCGGCCTATACCCACACCCTCACTTGGAACTCCGCGTCCTCGCCCGCGTCCACGTCCACTTCCTCTAGCTCTACCCCTACCCCTCAGCATGCTGGATTACGAATAGAGCAGACACAGAGCGGTGTAAAAAATGTTTGAATTCTTATTGGCGCACAGTTGGAGTGAGACAGCGCTTATGTAACGCAAACTGTAGCCAGGAAAAAAAAATAATTCAGAAGACTGCAAGCACGCCTAGCTGTGCAATATGCAATACTGATACTCCTGAGCTCACACCAGCCACACATTGAAATGCAGAGAGTCACAGCTAGCCGTAAGGATTTTCTGGTTTTTTTGGTAATTTTTGTGCAATGCAATGCAATGCAGGCTATATTGCGCCAATGTGAGTTTCGCTGTATGGGGGTCTGTCACTGTGTGTGCAGTTTACAGCAGACACACAGCGGTGTAAAAAATGTTTGAATTCTTATTGGCCTGCAGTTGGAGTGAGACAGCGCAAACTGCAGCCAGGAAAAAAATTATTTGGAAGACTGCAAGCAGGCCTAGCTGTGCAATAATGAGGTACTACAACTCCCAGCAGCCACGGAGTTAAATGCACACGGTCACAGATAGCCCCAAACAGTTGCTTTTTTGGGGTACTTGTTGACAGGATTCTACAGTAGCACTGTCCCTGCCTCACCAATACTGCCTCTATACTCTGTAGAATTGGCTGCAGACTGAAAGCGCAATAGTCTGCAGAGCCCAAGATGAAAAAAAAAAAATTTGGTGCAAAGCTGCTCCTAGCAGCAACAACTGAAATTCACACGGTAAGATGTGGCCCTAAGAAGGACCGTTGGGGTTCTTCTAGACAGGATTCCACAATATCACTGTCCCTGCCTCACCAATACTGCCCCTATACTACGTAGTACAGACTGCACGCCCGATATAAAAAAATAAAAAATATTGTGCAAAACTGCTCGCAGCAGCCACAACAGTACTGCACACGGTGAGATGTGGCCCTAAGAAGGACCGTTGGGGCTCTTGAAGACGCCAACACTCTAACTATAGCAGCAGCACCCTCCCTAATCTCTGCCAGCGTGTGTCTGAGGCGAGCAGCGGGCGGGACCGCTTTAAATACTCGGGGGTCACTTGATCTCGCCAGTCACTCACTGCAGGGGGGGGGGGGGGGATAGGGCTGGAACGTCACAGGAGGAAGTGGTAATGCCTTCCCTGTATGTCTATTGGCCAGAAAATCCACAGTAATTAGCAAAAAAGAACCACGGCACTCACTCGACCCCGCCAGAAAAGAAAACTTGGGGGGGAGGGGGGGGGGGGGGGGAGGGACAGAGAGAAATTCAAAAAAAGTTTCCTTCTCTGTAGCAAAAAAATGTTCATGCAAAGCCAGCAACGGGGCTATGGACCTAAGCCCCTTCCACGATCCAATACTATAGCAAAGCTGTGGCAGCATGGAATGATGCAAAGAAAAGGCTTCTTGATTAAAGGAGCAGATTTTATTGTTTCACAGTTTTAAAAGAGGCGACGTTTCGACCTACAAACAAGGTCTTTTTCAAGCCTACAAAAACAATAACAAACATGTATAGCCACTGGGTATATATATATACACACATACAAACATATGTAAAATCATGCAAATCACAATATAAAGGTTAAAACCTGTGATGATACGTACCAACAAACTAGTGAAAACACAGTTCAGACTCCATGTTCCGTATTGCCACTTGGTGCAGCAGTCTGCTCTTAAATAGCATGGTGGTGGAATGGTAATGTGTATACCCCACCCATGTGATGTCACTTCCGGTTTTACCCCAGGTATACACATTACCATTCCACCACCATGCTGTTTAAGAGCAGACTGCTGCAGAGAAAAAAATGCTGCGAATTTCGCAGGGAAAAAAAACGCCAGTGGGTGGGCGCCCTTATGTTGTGATTTGCATGATTTTACATTTGTTTGTACATATGTTTGCATGTGTATATATATATACCCAGTGGCTATACATGTTTGTTATTGTTTTTGTTGGCTTGAAAAAGACCTTGTTTGTAGGTTGAAACGTCGCCTCTTTTAAAACTGTGAAACAATAAAATATCCTTTAATCAAGAAGCCTTTTCTTTGCATCATTATATGCTGCCACAGCTTTGCTATAGTATTGGCCAGAAAATGGCGCCAGACATGCAGGGAAGGAAATGTTATTGGCTCGAGTACCGCGTGGTGTTCGTCTCGAGTAACGAGCATCTCGAACACCCTAATACTGCAACGAGCATCAAGCTCGGACGAGTACGCTCGCTCATCTCTAGTGTCCTTCATAAGACCCAGATAGACCGCCTTGAGCTACCTGTATGAATCCCCCCAGGTGCATTGTGGGGCACACGGGCCAGGAGTTCATTCCTGCAAATAGTGGCAGACATTAGAATTTAACAGGAACCAAAGCTCTGAGGAGTCCCTCGGGGGGCGAGGCTCTTAATGCACATTTCACCAAGTCGCTGAGGAGCCTCTCAGGGCACAATTCTTGCTCTTTTAAAGCTTAACCATATACAAATTGATTTTGTCCCTGTATCAGACAGGTGGGCGTCAGAAATTGCTTCTTTGTGAGTGAGTCAATGGCAGGTTGTGATCCTATATGTTGGTGGTCCGATTGGCATTGTCATAGCCGGCCTAGATACCATGTTAATGGATTGCTTGGATGGACCATAGGGATAGAGTTTCGACCTGTTCTGATGTCTGGGTCAGTCCTTCTTTGTACATCAGGCGGTGATTATTCTGCTACAACCAGCTGCAGTCTGTTGCAATGTGCAAGCTTCGGCTCTTTATCATCTTGGACAATGTGCTGAAATGGTAGAGCGAGGACGGTATAGGGCTAGATTTCATGAGTGTCCAGTTTTCCTGTTCTTCGTTCTCTCCTTAGCCAGACTTTACCTCCTTTTTGTAACAGCTTGTCTTCAGCTTGATGCTTTTAGAGCAGGCAGCTTCCATTCTGATGCTAACTATAGTTTGAGCCTCTTTAAGACGTCTTTGATGATCATTGACCCAATTAGCAGAACGGATTCATTTCATCTGGTACTTGAACTCCTAGAGCAAGGTCTGCAGGGAATTATCCTAATCTTCCAAACATGAAATAATAAGAGGAAAATCCAGTGGAAGCATGAATGGTGTTATTGTATGTGTAGATGAATTCAGGCAAGATATGAGGTCCATCAGCCTCCTTATTTGGTGGATGGCTCTCAGTCCACGATGGTTTGATTCATCTTGTCACATAGGCCATCTCCTTGTGGATGATAAACAGTTGTTCTAAGTTTAGTGCATTGGTATAAGTTACAGAATTCTTGGAACAGTTGAGACTCGAAAGCTGATCCACAGTCAGTCGATATGTTTTCAGGGCATCCATAGGGCAATAGAAGGTTTTTCCATAAGATCACAGTGGTTGTTTTGGCTGTTAAGTCTCTAATGGGGACAGCAACTGTGAATTTGGTGTAATGAGCAATCATGGTAAGCAAGTACAACCAATCTGCTTGGTTTGATTTTTAAATGATCAAGGGCAACAAGTTCCAGAGGTTGTTTGTTGACAATTGGATGAAATGGGGCTTTTTCTTAAATCTGATTTTGCTCTTTCTTTGGATTTCACATATTGGGCATTCTTGACACCTTGTCTCGATAACCTTTCTCATTCCTATCCATTACATTTTTTTCTGAATGGTACTGTCTGATTTATGAACTCCAATATGTCTAAACAGGTCATGATACACTGTGAGGACTAAATGGGCATCTCTCCACGGGATAAGAATTTGCCTCTGTAATTAAGCCTCTCGGATTGAACTGTCTCTTGCTTTGTCTCCACAACCTATGTAACTAGGGGTTAGTACTTCCTCTGCAAATTTTTTTTGGAGTGATACCATTGGTTAAAAACTCTTGTTGTTCACCCATTGCTCTGTTTCTATCCTATTAGATAGTCAGAAGCTGGTGTTGTTACTGTAATAGCATTGTGTTGTGTGTGATGAGCATAGACATTTGGCATTTCGACTTCCTTCCACTTGTCCTCCTTACTGGTGGAATCTATGGTTGTTGGTAGTAGATACAACGCGTCGGAATTTTCATTTATCTTCCAGCGCGATACTTGATTGTAAAGTTGAAGTTAGCTAGTCTTGAGGACTAGAGATGAGCGATCACTAAAATGCTCGGGTGCTCGTTACTCGAGCGAACTTTCCGCGATGCTCGAGGGTTCGTTTCGAGTAACGAACCCCATTGAAGTCAATGGGCGACCCGAGCATTTTTGTATATCGCCGATGCTCGCTAAGGTTTTCATTTATGAAAATCTGGGCAATTCAAGAAAGTGATGGGAACGACACAGAAACGGATAGGGCAGGCGAGGGGCTACATGTTGGGCTGCATCTCAGGTTCACAGGTCCCACTATTAAGCCACAATAGCGGCAAGAGTGCCCCCCCCTCCAACAACTTTTACTTCTGAAAAGCCCTCATTAGCAAGGCATACCTTAGCTAAGCACCACACTACCTCCAACAAAGCACAATCACTGCCTGCATGACACTCTGCTGCCACTTCTCCTGGGTTACATGCTGCCCCCCCCCCCTGCACGACCCAGTGTCCACAGCGCACACCAAATTGTCCCTGCACAGCCTTCAGCTGCCCTCATGCCATGCCACACTCATGTCTATTTATAAGTGCGTCTGCCAGAGGAACCGCAGGCACACACTGCAGAGGGTTGGCACGGCTAGGCAGCGACCCTCTTTAAAAGGGGCGGGGCGATAGCCCACAATGCTGTACAGAAGCAATGAGAAATCCAATCCTGTGCCACCTCCATCTGGAGCTGCACACGTGGGCATAGCAATGGGGAACCCATGTGCCACACACTATTCATTCTGTCAAGGTGTCTGCATGCCCCAGTCAGACCGCGGTTTTTTATAAATAGTCACAGGCCGGTACAACTCCGCAATGGGAATTCCGTGTGCACCCACAGCATGGGTGGCTCCCTGGAACCCACCGGCTGTACATAAATGTATCCCATTGCAGTGCCCTGGACAGCAGAGCTAACGTCAGATGAAATGCAGGTGGGCTTCGGCCCACACTGCATGCCCCAACCTGACCGGGGTTTTTAATTCATAGACACAGGCAGGTACAACTCCCTATTGTGAAGTCCCTGTGGACCGACAGCATGGGTGGGTGCCAGGAAGCCACCGGCGGTACATAAATATATCCCATTGCATTGCCCAACACAGCTGAGGTAATAATGTCATGTTTAATGCAGGTGGGCTTCAGCCCACACTGCATGCCCCAGTCAGACTGGGGTTCTTTAGAAGTGGACACAGATGCATTTACAACTCCGTGTGCACCTACAGCATGGGTGGCTCCCTGGAACCCACCGGCGGTACATAAATATATCCCATTGCATTGCCCAGCACAGCTGATGTAACGTCAGCTGTAATGCAGGTGAGCTAAAACTTAATTGGATTACACTGTAGGCGAGGGCCCACAAAAATTGGTGTACCAACAGTACTAATGTACCTGAGAAAAATTGCCCATGCCCAACCAAGAGGGCAGGTGAAACCCATTAATCGCTTTGGTTAATGTGGCTTAATTTGTAACTAGGCCTGGAGGCAGCCCAGTTAAGATAAAAATTGGTTGAGGTGAAAGTTTCAACGCTTTTAAGCGCATTGAAACGTATAAAAATTGTTTACAAAAATTATTTGAGTGAGCCTTGTGGGCCTAAGAAAAATTGCCCGTTCAGCGTGATTATGTGAGGTTTCAGGAGGAGGAGCAGGAGGAGGAGGAGGAATATAATACACAGATTGATGAAGCTAAAAGGTCCCCGTTTTGGATGGTGATAGAGAACGATGCTTCCATCCGCGGGTGCAGCCTACGTATTGCTTACGTATCGCTGCTGTCCGCTGGTGGAGAAGAGAAGTCTGGGGAAATCCAGGCTTTGTTCATCTTGATGAGTGTTAGCCTGTCGGCACTGTCGGTTGACAGGCGGGTACGCTTATCCGTGATGATTCCCCCAGCCACACTAAACACCCTCTCTGACAAGACGCTAGCCGCAGGACAAGCAAGCACCTCCAGGGCATACAGCGTGAGTTCAGGCCACGTGTCCAGCTTTGACACCCAGTAGTTGTAGGGGGCAGAGGCGTCACGGAGGACGGTCGTGCGATCGGCTACGTACTCCCTCACCATCCTTTTACAGTGCTTCCGCCGACTCAGCCGTGACTGGGGAGCGGTGACACAGTCTTGCTGGGGAGCCAGAAAGCTGTCAAAGGCCTTAGAGAGTGTTCCCCTGCCTGCGCTGTACATGCTGCCTGATCTCTGCGCCTCCCCGCTACCTGAGCCGCGGAAATGCGCCTTCGGCCACTAGCGCTGTCGGATGGGAATGTTACCATCAGTTTGTCCGCCAGGGTCCTGTGGTATAGCATCATTCTCGAACCCCTTTCCTCTTCGGGAATGAGAGTGGAAAGGCTCGCCTTATACCGTGGGTCGAGCAGTGTGTACACCCAGTAATCCGTAGTGGCCAGAATGCGTGTAACGCGAGGGTCACGAGAAAGGCATCCTAACATGAAGTCAGCCATGTGTGCCAGGGTACCTGTACGCAACACATGGCTGTCCTCACTAGGAAGATCACTTTCAGGATCCTCCTCCTCCTCCTCCTCCTCTGGCCATACACGCTGAAAAGATGACAGGCAAGCTGTATCTGTACCCTCAGCAGTGGGCCAAGCTGTCTCTTCCCCCTCCTCCTCATGCTCCTCCTCCTCCTCCTCCTCCTCTGGCAATACACGCTGAAAGGATGACAGGCAAGCAGCATGTGTACCCTCAGCAGTGGGCCAAGCTGTCTCTTCCCCCTCCTCCTCATGCTCCTCCCCCTCCTCCTCAATGCGCTGAGATATAGACAGGAGGGTGCTCTGACTATCCAGCGACATACTGTCTTCCCCCGCCTCCGTTTCTGATTCCAAAGCGTCTGCCTTTATGCTTTGCAGGGAACTTCTCAAGATGCATAGCAGAGGAATGGTGACGCTAATGATTGCAGCATCCCCGCTCACCATCTGGGTAGACTCCTCAAAGTTTCCAAGGACCTGGCAGATGTCTGCCAACCAGGCCCACTCTTCTGTAAAGAATTGAGGAGGCTGACTCCCACTACGCCGCCCATGTTGGAGTTGGTATTCCACTATAGCTCTACACTGCTCATAGAGCCTGGCCAACATGTGGAGCGTAGAGTTCCACCGTGTGGGCACGTCGCACAGCAGTCGGTGCACTGGCAGATGAAACCGATGTTGCAGGGTCCGCAGGGTGGCAGCGTGTGTGTGGGATTTGCGGAAATGTGCGCAGAGCTGGCGCACCTTTCCGAGCAGGTATGACAAGCGTGGGTAGCTTTTCAGAAAGCGCTGAACCACCAAATTAAAGACATGGGCCAGGCATGGCACGTGCGTGAGGCTGCCGAGCTGCAGAGCTGCCACCAGGTTACGGCCGTTGTCACACACGACCATGCCCGGTTGGAGGCTCAGCGGCGCAAGCCAGCGGTCGGTCTGCTCTGTCTGACCCTGCAGCAGTTCGTGGGCCATGTGCCTCTTCTCTCCTAAGCTGAGTAGTTTCAGCACGGCCTGCTGACGCTTGGACACCGCTGTGCTGCCACGCCGCGCGACACCCACTGCTGGCGACGTGCTGCTGCTGACACATCTTGATTACGAGACAGAGGTTGCGTAGGAGGAGGAGGAGGAGGAGGAGGAGGAAGGTGGTTTAGTGGAGGAAGCATACACCGCCACAGATACCAGCACCGAGCTGGGGCCCGCAATTCTGGGGGTGGGTAGGACGTGAGCGGTCCCAGGCTCTGACTCGGTCCCAGCCTCCACTAAATTCACCCAATGTGCCGTCAGGGAGATATAGTGGCCCTGCCCGCCTGTGCTTGTCCACGTGTCCGTTGATAAGTGGACCTTGGCAGTAACCGCGTTGGTGAGGGCGCGTACAATGTTGCGGGAGACGTGGTCGTGCAGGGCTGGGACGGCACATCGGGAAAAGTAGTGGCGACTGGGAACCGAGTAGCGCGGGGCCGCCGCCGCCATCATGCTTTTGAAAGCCTCCGTTTCCACAACCCTATACGGCAGCATCTCTAGGCTGATCAATTTGGCGATGTGCACGTTTAACACTTGAGCGTGCGGGTGCGTGGCGGCGTACTTGCGCTTGCGCTCAAACTGTGGCGCTAGCGACGTCTGGACGCTACGCTGAGAGACATTGCTGGATGGGGCCGAGGACAGCGGAGGTGAGGGTGTGGGTGCAGGCCAGGAGACGGTAGTGCCTGTGTCCTCAGAGGGGGTTGGATCTCAGTGGCAGGTTGGGGCACAGGGGGAGAGGCAGTGGTGCAAACCGGAGGCGGTGAACGGCCTTCGTCCCACCTTGTGGGGTGCTTGGCCATCATATGCCTGCGCATGCTGGTGGTCGTGGCTCTCCAGCTGATCTTGGCGCGACAAAGGTTGCACACCACTGTTCGTCAGTCGTCAGGCGTCTCTGTGAAAAACTGCCAGACCTTAGAGCACCTTGGCCTCTGCAGGGTGGCATGGCGCGAGGGGGAGCTTTGGGAAACAGTTGGTGGATTATTCGGTCTGGCCCTGCCTCTACCCCTGGCCACCGCACTGGCTCGGCCTGTGCCCACACCCTCACTTGGGCCTCCGCGTCCTCGCCCGCGTCCACGTCCTCTAGGCCTACCCCTACCCCTCAGCATGGTGTATTAGCAGTAGTGCAGAAACAGAACGCTGTAATTAAATGTGCCGCTTATTGGCCTGTGGTTGGAGGCTGACTTCGCTTACGGAACGCCAGGAAATAATTTGGCGCAAGCCTGCTGTAACACTTAGCTGCCTGCGTATTTATTTGTAGAACTACTACACCCAGCACACACAGACCCAGAACACTGAGCAGAGTGACAGGCAGACCAAATAGATTTTTTGCCCAATATTTTTTTGAAAAGGCCCGCTGCGTATATTCAATCAATAATATGTCTTCTGTCCCTGCCTAAGCGCTTCTGTCCCTGGAGTATTACTGCAGGGTGCAATGCTCTGCACGGCCGATATACAAAAAAAAAAAAAAGTGCAACACTGCAAAAAGCAGCCTCCACACTACTGCACACGGTTAGATGTGGCCCTAAGAAGGACCGTTGGGGTTCTTGAAGCCTAAAATACTCCTAACACTCTCCCTATAGCAACTCCACCAATACAGCACTTTCCCTGATCTCTGTCAGAACGCATCTGTGGCGAGCCGCGGGAGGGGCCGATTTATATACTCGGGTGACACCTGATCTCACCAGCCACTCACTGCAGGGGGGTGGTATAGGGCTTGAACGTCGCAGGGGGAAGTTGTAATGCCTTCCCTGTCTTTCTATTGGCCAGAAAAGCGTGCTAACGTCTCAGAGATGGAAGTGAAAGTAACTCGAACATCGCTTGGTACTCGCCTCTAGTAACGAGCATCCCGAACACGCTAATACTCGGACGAGTACGTTCGCTCATCTCCATTGAGGACCTTATCTGTTCTAGGGCTTCTAATTTTGCTCAGTTCAATGAGCTAATGGGTTGTAAGTAGATGCTACAAAAGATGAAGCAGCAAGAAAGTCCTTACATTTTTCTGTGATGGCACAAACTAGTGCTAGGAATTGCACTTTGAAAGAACTGTAGTTTAGGTCATACCTTTCGGCTCCCTTAAGTGATCGACCAGCAAATGAGAAGACTCGCTCTTTACCATCTTGTATTTGACTCGGGGTGGCTCCTAATCCTTTTAAGCTGGCATCACTGTAGAGTCTGAAGGGCTTGCTGTAATTGGGATATACTAACACTGGAGGAGTACTTAGCTTGTCCTTTACTTGTTGAAACGCCATTTCTTGCACTTGTTCCCGATTGATGACAATGGGCTTTCACTGGTTTTCTTTTGGTGTCCTCTTATTTTCAGTTCTTGTAGAGGTTCAGCTATTTTGGCAATACTTGGACTAAAGCATCTGTAGTATCCTAAAAAGCCTTGGGCATTGACCAATTTTTTATGGCTTCTGTTTTCTCGGGATCAGATCGGACTCCTTCTGCACTAACTATATAGCCCAGATAATGTACTTGACTTTGGAGTAGATGACATTTATTTTCAACCTGTGTTTAATCAAAAAAAATTTTTAAAATGCAGCTAAATATTGAAGATGATCTTCGTAAGTCTTGGAAAAGATAGTCACATTGTCTAAGTATAACAAGATGGTTTAGAAAGGTTTCCATTGATCTTTGGAATGTGCTAGAAGCATTACAGAGTCTGAAAGACATGCAATTGAACTCAAAGTCCCATTGGGGTAGTTAATACCGTTTTCTGATGGTCTTCTTTTCCCATAGGTACTTGTCAGTATCCACTTGTCAAATCTAATGTTCAGAAGTATGCAGCTGAGTCTAAGGCTATTAAAGATTCTTCAGTGCAGGTAATGAGTACGCATCTTTAAGAGGGATGTCATTAGGTTTTCTGTAATCCACACAAAACCTGATGCTACCATTCTTCTTTTTTACAGCAGTGGTGCAGCCCATGGACTATGGCTTTCTTAGATGACTTTGGCCTCTCATCTTGTGAATCATTTTTTAACTGGTTGATACATGGCTGGTAGTAGGGGATGGTACCTTTCCTTAATGGGGGATGAATTTCAGTGGGGATAGTGTGATAAACATTTTGGGCTCTCCTAAAATCCAACAGGTATTTACTAAAGGCGGAGTGAAATTCTTGGGCTCCTTGTGCTTGTTGGATAGAGGTGTTGGTATGTCCAACTTATATATTAGACCACCACGGGGTGTTTGATTCTGTATTTCTTTTGTTTATTCGTTGGGCGCACTGCTAGATTTTCACACCTGAGGAAGTCATAATGTATTCCACATTGACCAGTGATATTGGTGCCACTGGATAGCATTTCTTTAATTGTACAGGAGATTCTCTCATGTTAAGTAGACAAATTGGTACGCTGCCTGTTGAGATGGGCACTAAGCTTTTAGCAGCCATAATGAAGGGATGCTCTTCTGTGTTTGTATTCCCCAAATGCCTCGAAAGCACTGTGGAATAAGTTGGCACTATACAAATGCAGATATGAGCAGTAGACACAGCAGACCTGCAAGCTTTGACTTCACAGTCTTATTCTGGGCACAAGAGGAACAAGAAGACACAAAGTCACAAACATCTCTTCCCACGGATAGCCACCAGTATTGCTGCCAAATGAGTTTGCTGGTCTTCCGTTGACCGGAATGTCTGGCCAACTTGCAGCAGTGACCCCAGGACAGAACACCTCTTCTCTTGACCTCAAGAACAAAAGTCTTCCCCGGAGATATATATCTCATGCGGACAGGGGCCACAGTTATCAATTTAGTAGGATCAATAGTGAATTGCGGGTTCTCCTCAGCATCAGTACAGTCAAACACCCTAGATAAAGCGTCAGCTTTAGTATTCCAACTGGCAGGACGAAAATATAATACAAAATTGAAGCATGCAAAAAACAGAGACCACCGCTCCTGTCGTGGATTGAGCCACTGAGTGGTCTGCAGGTAGGTCAAGTTCTTGTGATCGGTATAAATTATAATGGGATGGCAGGCTCCCTCCAACAGATACCACCAAAACTCTAAAGCCATCTTGACAGCCAGCAATTCTCGATCTTCAATAGAATAATTCCACTCAGCTGGGAAGAAACTCTTCGAGAAAAAAAGTCGCAAGTCTTCTTGCGGCCAGATGTACCCTTTTGCAAAAAAACTGCTCCGGAGCCTGAAGAAGATGCATCAACTTCCAAAAAGAATTGACTCTTATCATCTGATCGGTGCAGCACCGACACAAATGAGAAGGGCTCCTTAAGAGCCTGGAAGGTGGACTCTGCCTCTGGGGGCCAATGCTTGGTATCTGCCCCCTTCCGTGTGAGGGCAGAAATGGGTGCGTTAAGGAAGAAAAATGCGGATTGAATTGTCTGTAGTAATTGGCCAAGCCCAAAAATCATTGAATCGCCGTAGTCCTGAGGGACAAGGTCAATTCAGAACCACAGAGAGTTTCTCAGGATTCATCTCCACCCCCTGCTGGGAGATAATATATCTCAAAAAGGGAAGCAAGTCCGGCTCAAAGCAGCATTTCTCCAGTTTGGAAAACAAATGATTCTCTCTCAATTGCTGTAAAACTGTATGGACCAGCCTCCAATAGGAATGAGTATCTGGGTAAAATATATGGATATCGCCCAGATACACCAAAACCGACATGAAGACGATCCGGAAAAATATTGTTAACAAAATCTTGAACTACAGCTGGAGCAATAACTAGCCTGAATATTCATAATGGCCATCGCGAGGATTAAACACCATCTTCCACTTATCTGCCTCGCGAATACAGATCAAATTATAAGAACCCCTCAGGTCGAGTTTGGTAAAAACTCGGGCACCTTGCAGATGATTAAAGAGCTCAGAGATCAGCGGCAATGGATATTTATTTTTCAGAAGAGACAGAGAATAAACTCTTCTCCGAGGTGGAGTAGTTCCAGGCATGAGTTCGATAGAGCAATCGTACGGGCGGTGTGGTGGAAGACTTTCAGCCTGCTTTTTATCAAAAATGTCCCTAAACCCCTGATATGCCTCAGGTAAACCCTGACGTTTGGGAACTGTGGATTCTGTATGGATGGGACGAACCTGGTGCAAACACCTAGCGTGGCATACATTACCCCAACTTATCACCTCACCAGTACTCCAGTTCAAAGATGGATTGTGAACACAGAGCCACGGCAGGCCTAAGATTAAATCACTGGTTGCCACAGGGAGAACTAACACAGATATCGTTTCTGAGTGCAAAATACCAACTTTAAGCTCCAAGGGCTCAGTGATAAAATGGATGGGGTCGGGGAGTCTGCTACCATTGACTGTGGAGACAACCAGTGGCTCCTTGAGCTGACAAATGGGAATCTGGTACCAGTCAACAAAACCCTGTCGGAGAATTCCCAGCAGCATCAGAGTCAAGGAAGGCCACCACTAGAATCTGGGTACCGGAAACTACCAAAACCGCTGAAAGATTTAACTGAGGAGAGAAGTGATCCTCACCTAGGACAGCTTCTCCAACTGAGCCTAGGTGGGAGCGTTTTCCGGCTTGCGGAGACAGTCATGCAGTAAGTGAACGGAGGTTCCGTAATAAAGACACAGTCCATTGCTGAGCCTCTGCTCATGCTCCTGCTTAGACAGGCCAAGATGATCCACCTGCATGGGTTCTGGCTCAGCAGACGAGGTAGCAGACTGCACTGGAGAAAACAGACGCTGGGACTGAGGAGGCGGGCGACTAGAGCTCCTTTGCTGCCCAGTCCCTCTAGATCGCGTCCTGGTTTGTCAAAAACCTGACGAAAGGTTTCCATGAAGAGAGGCAGATTATTGACTAGTGGATCATTGCGCTCCCAGAGAGGATTAATCCATGCTAGAGCCTGGCCAAAAAAGGAAGACATTATAAAAGCGATTTTAGCACGATTGGAGAAAAAGAGGTGAAACAACAATTCAAAATGTAGGGAGCGCTGATTAATGAAGCCCCGACATTGTCTGGGACCCCCTCATAGCGAGATGGTGCCGTTAGTCGAGGACCAGAAGCAGACGTGGCATCCATAACTGGAGTTGGTACAGCGGCAGCCGTAGCTCTGGGATTCTGCAGTGACGTCACAGTAACTGACGCGCTACCAAGACGAGTGCTCACATTGTAGAGGTAAGCCGAAATCTGCTCTTGCCTCTGTCACTGAAGTGACAGTTCCTAAAACAGTTCAGAAAGACCTGCGTATTTTGGGTGAGCGGGACCCATGGCTTCCGGGTACGGTTATGTACTTGGGTGTGGAACCACTGTGTTCCACCGAGCAGGAGAACTATCCAGCAGGACTGACAGCCGATCCAGAGACCGGATGTTCACTCCCCGGCATGTAGCTTGGTACAAGGCAGAGTCTGGGACTGAGTTAGCCCTGAGCTACAGTGGGATAATGAAGTCCCTGCCTAACAGAGCGGAGTAATCGTCACAACAAGGACGCCCCAAGCTGGAACCTGGGTGCTGAATAACCCTGTCAAGACCCCACAACCGGAACAGGTCATACCAAGCACCAACAGGTACCAAGGATGTGAGCAGGAACAGAAGATCTGGGTCAAGCACAAGTAGCTTACGGCTACATCAGACTTGAGATCAGTAGTCACAGAGATACTGCAGGAGCAGCAGCCACGAGCCATCATAGGAGTACAACAACCCAGAAGCACTAGGTACCAGATCTGAGGAAACTATATAGTGGAGTGATTGGCAAACAGCCTCCAGCTGGGTGAAGGAGTCAGGAGCTGTTAACGGCGGAGATGCTGGAGCAAAATAGATACAAACTCAGATGACAGACAGGACAGAGCAGCAGACCAGTGTGCTATACCTAGCAGCCAGCCATAGCGGTGACTGAGAGACTAGTTCATAGCTTCTGTCCATTCAATGACTTTGTGTGGCGCCACCTCGCTGCTGTACTTCCTTAGTAAAGCACTGTTTGGTTCACAAGAATACAGTTGTGTCTTTTTGGTGCCTTGCTGCCCCCGCTAACCCCAAGGGTCTCCCAATACACGTTCTATGCTGTCAAGGTGGTGTCACCCGCCGGGTCCTCTCACTCTCCCCGTGAACCCACCTCTCGCTTACGGTTGACAAGTACAGATGCTGATATCAGTCCGCTATCACGCGTACATTGCATTCACAGAACGACGGATCAGGACAGTTGGGGCATTTTTTCTGCATGCGTTATAAGTAGCTGATATCACAATAACATTTTATTGGGCCGACACACAGCAAGCGGCAAACTGTGCTAGTCATGGCGGAAACAAGCACATATGTCTCCGTACAGAGAACAGCAGGCCTCCTCTTCACAAGCTGCAAACAACATTCTGCGTTTCAGCTTCCAGAAATCATCGACAGATTTCACCCGAGCAAAAACAGAGTTGTATTTGACGTCCCCCCTCCTCGTGGAAGGAAATATTACACATAGACAGAAGCAAACATGGCAGCTTCACGGGGGCGTTTAGTGGAAAATGACATTCAACTCGGAATTTCCTGCATATTTTGTCAAGACATTTGGGGAAAGGAAACTGGTGCAAAGAAGTGGAGTCGCTGCTCGGAGCAACCAATCAGGTCGCTGCTTTCATTTTCAAAAGGTCCTCTATAAAATGCGACATTCTGATGGGTTGCTGCAGCGTGCTCCGCCATAGCGTTCACATCACGCCAGTCGTTCCCATGGGTGACCAAGTTAGAGTGCAGAAACACAAGCTCCAACAAGCCTGTGCAGTGATATGTAATAGCACCTAAGAAGTGTGACCGCGGGGGCACCCCATCACGTCAGCCAGGGCCAAGGCTCCCAGCTCATGCCTACCATGGCCTAATAGGTTTTAAAGCATCCTACGCTGAACGACCTCTTCATTAGACCCCTCCGGACACGTTAGTCGGAGCTCCAGCGTTGTATTCAGCTGACTGTGCAGCCTGTTGGTCAGAACGATTCCTGACATCCTCCTCCGACCCCTTTCACTGATGAGTTGTTTCCGTCCGCAGGATCCCCTCTCACTGGATGTTTTCCTCGATCGCGCCATTCTCTGTATACTCTCCACACCGTTACATGATAAACCCCCCGCGGTTGGCGGTGAGACCCCGGCTAGTCCAGCACCGATGACCGGCCTGGAAGTCGCTCCGATCGCCGGATCTTCCATCTAATGTGGATTCACACTGAAACTGATCCGCGGAAAACTTGTCACGTGATTTTGTGCCGCACTCCGGGGTCACGGGGAGAATTACCGTACAGGGAAGCACTGATTGCGAGAGGGCGGGGCTCTAATTAGGGGCCATTCAGAGTATATGGAATAACCTGATTAACGCTCCAGTTCTCGACTAAACCTATATATATATATCTGATTTCCTTGTGTAACAATAATTCCTGCTCTCCATCTGGATATTCAGGAGGGGTAAAGTCGTCGCCCCCTAAAATACAGTTCACACAATTTATATTGCACGGTGAATGGTGCCCCCCACGAGGTTTATGACAGTCAGCGCTGCGTTGGCATGCCATGATGGGTGGTCCGCAGCTGACCCCATGATGAGAAGGGGCGTCTTATCTTCCTGTCATTGGAAACCCCTTTATGATGCAAATCTATGCTAATGGCCCATCTTCTGGAAGTCCTTAATGAGGCACAGTAACCATGGAAACCCCCAGTAACCAAGATTCCGGTCGGCTATTTCAGGTGGTAATGAGTTAAAGTGCTTTTTGTTAATAGTAAGTTGTGGCGCCAACAGACGCCTCACAGAAGTGCCTCGCAGTGGGAGGCGCAGTCATGGCGGCTCGTTACCACGGCAACAGTGTAAGAACAGAAGGGCTCGAAGCCAACTGCAATTTGCTTAATGTGCATTTCTTAATATAAAGCAGCGGCACAAGCCAACGTAAATATACCACCCGACGGACGCAGGATGCCCTCCCTCGGACACCTTTACACGAGGGCTCTGAATGCTCAGACTATAGTCAGTGACTAGCCGGCAGCTACAGGCACCTACATGGGATTCCATTTCTGGTGTCCCTTAAAGGGGTTGTGTACCTAAAATAATCCCTTTTTATTAGTGTCCCCAAATAATAATTGATGGCAGCTGTAATCTGCAGAAGAGCCTGGTGAGAAGTGCATGACTTCCCTGAAATGAATGGGCGGCCCATGCAATGCGGAGACATATTGGGCCCTCTAGAGGAGGGAGAATCTCTTTCCCTTCAGGCCAATAGATGAGCGGCATTATTGTATCTTGACGCCACCGGAAGCTAGGGGTGTGACAGGGCTTGGATGCAGGAACGCCCCTGTCACACCCCTAGCTCCCGATAGGGTGACTTATGAAAGCTCCTTGAAGACCCTATAGCTGCAGCTTTTGTCCTACTTGTTGGTTGGCCTGTAGGGCTATAAATGTAAGCCGAATAGGAAAACTAACCCCTAACTCTCTGCTGCAGCCAAAAAGCAGTAGAGAGGCTGCAGCTGGCCCTGGGGTCCGTAATTGCTCCATGCGCCCATTGATTTGCACCTGCTGTGTTGTGCGTGAGCTCCGTCCCCGCCTGCAATAGCCCTGCTTGCTCACCCAGCATCCTGCGGTTCGCCCCAGCGGCTCTTCGCTAGTTTCTCAAGCACTGCATGAACCTTGCCGGCGCTCAGATGGGCCCCTGCCTCTGTTTGCAGCCTCCCCCCCCCCCATCAGCCGTCCCAGCGCCGCTCAGATGCAGTGCCGGGTCTGTCCATGGCCTTC
This sequence comes from Eleutherodactylus coqui, assembly GCF_035609145.1. Taxonomy (NCBI): domain Eukaryota; kingdom Metazoa; phylum Chordata; class Amphibia; order Anura; family Eleutherodactylidae; genus Eleutherodactylus; species Eleutherodactylus coqui. The sequence goes on from NC_089845.1 coordinate 176,439,966, forward strand.
TCCTCCCACTGCATCAGCCGTCCCAGCGCCGCTCAGATGCAGTGCCGGGTCTGTCCATGGCCTTCTCCTCCCACTGCATCACGCGCCCCTGTTGGCTGCCTTTCTCCACCAGAGCATAAGGAGGCTGACGGCCGAGAGTGGGGCACAAGGTTCTCCCCCACAGCGTCAGGAGCCAATTAACTGACAGCGGGGCATTAGGGCCGGTAAAGGTGACCACAGGTGGCACAGTACAGGCCCAGGGGACGCTGACCGCTGGGCCAATAAGGGGAGATGGGTGCCTACACTCACAGCAGCGGTGATGGCAGGGCGGCGGCGGAAACGCTCAGTGCCAGGACCTGTGAGGACAAGGAAGGAGAGCCAGCCGTGCAGTCAATCACAACGAGGGGGCATCACCGACCTGCCAAGCAGCCACAATCTTGTCTCCACCCCTACTTCATGATGGTGACAAGATACAATAATACCTAGATGAGCATCCTGCAGAAAGCCTCCCGAAAGATCAACGCTAACCATGTACGGAAAGGGGGTGCTGGGGTCACGTCATCCCCCTCCGGACCACTTGGTTCTTATTGCCTCCTATGTACAGTAAGTGCCCCCCACATGCCAGGTGATACCCTACCTCTAACACTGGATTGCAGAAACGCTAAACAAAGCTGGTCCCCTCGTTCCTCGTACGTCCAGCAGTCGCATCGCACTCACTGCGTCCGCACCGACAAGAGCGCGCTTTACTTCCTCTGCATCAGAATCCTCGATGGATAAGAACCAGGACAGTGGCTGCCGGAGCAGACGGAGAAACCCATCAGTCCTCCAGCGTATTTCTGTATTATGTTCTGAGGGCCGACACCGCAGCACCCTGGGTATTTCTGTATTATGTTCCGAGGGCCGACACCGCAGCACCCTGGGTATTTCTGTATTATGTTACGAGGGCCGACACCGCAGCACCCTGGGTATTTCTGTATTATGTTCCGAGGGCCGACACCGCAGCACCCTGGGTATTTCTGTATTATGTTACGAGGGCCGACACCGCAGCACCCTGGGTATTTCTGTATTATGTTACGAGGGCCGACACTGCAGCACCCTGGGTATTTCTGTATTATGTTCTGAAGGTCGACACCGCAGCACCCTGGGTATTTCTGTATTATGTTCCGAGGGCCGACACCGCAGCACTCTGGGTATTTCTGTATTATGTTCTGAAGGTCGACACTGCAGCACCCTGGGTACTTCTGTATTGTGTTCCGAGGGCCGACACCGCAGCATCCTGGGTATATCTGTATTATGTTCCGAGGGCCGATACCGCAGCACCCTGGGTATTTCTGTATTATGCTCCGAGGGCCGACACTGCAGCACTCTGGGTATTTCTGTATTATATTCCGAGGGCCGACACTGCAGCATCCTGGGTATTTCTGTATTATGCTCCGAGGGCCGACACTGCAGCATCCTGGGTATTTCTGTATTATGTTCCGATGGCCGACACTGCAGCACCCTGGGTATTTCTGTATTATGTTCTGAGGGCCGACACCGCAGCACCCTGGCTATTTCAGTATTATGTTCCGAGGGCCGACACTGCAGCATCCTGGGTATTTCTGTATTATGTTCTGAGGGCCGACACCGCAGCACCCTGGGTATTTCTGTATTATGTTCCGAGGGCCGACACTGCAGCATCCTGGGTATTTCTGTATTATGCTCCGAGGGCCGACACTGCAGCATCCTGGGTATTTCTGTATTATGTTCCGATGGCCGATACTGCAGCACCATGGGTATTTCTGTATTATGTTCCGAGGGCCGACACTGCAGCACCCTGGGTATTTCTGTATTATGTTCTGAGGGCCGACACTGCAGCACTCTGGGTATTTCTGTATTATGTTCCGAGGGCCGACACCGCAGCACCCTGGGTATTTCTGTATTATGTTCTGAGGGCCGACACTGCAGCACCCTGGGTATTTCTGTATTATGCTCCGATGGCCGACACCGCAGCACCCTGGGTATTTCTGTAATATGTTCCGAGGGCCGACACTGCAGCACCCTGGGTATTTCTGTATTGTGTTCCGAGGGCCGACACCGCAGCATCCTGGGTATTTCTGTATTATGTTCCGAGGGCCGACACCGCAGCATCCTGGGTATTTCTGTATTATGTTCCGAGGGCCGACACCGCAGCACCCTGGGATTTTTCTGTATTATGTTCCGAGGGCTGACACCGCAGCACCCTGGGTATTTCTGTATTATGTTCCGAGGGGCGACACTGCAGCACCCTGGGTATTTCTGTATTATGCTCCGAGGGCCGACACCGCAGCACCCTGGGTATTTCTGTATTATGTTCTGAGGGCCGACACTGCAGCACTCTGGGTATTTCTGTATTATGTTACGAGGGCCGACACCGCAGCACCCTGGGTATTTCTGTATTATGTTACGAGGGCCGACACTGCAGCACCCTGGGTATTTCTGTATTATGTTCTGAAGGTCGACACCGCAGCACCCTGGGTATTTCTGTATTATGTTCCGAGGGCCGACACCGCAGCACTCTGGGTATTTCTGTATTATGTTCTGAAGGTCGACACTGCAGCACCCTGGGTATTTCTGTATTGTGTTCCGAGGGCCGACACCGCAGCATCCTGGGTATATCTGTATTATGTTCCGAGGGCCGATACCGCAGCACCCTGGGTATTTCTGTATTATGCTCCGAGGGCCGACACTGCAGCACTCTGGGTATTTCTGTATTATATTCCGAGGGCCGACACTGCAGCATCCTGGGTATTTCTGTATTATGCTCCGAGGGCCGACACTGCAGCATCCTGGGTATTTCTGTATTATGTTCCGATGGCCGACACTGCAGCACCCTGGGTATTTCTGTATTATGTTCTGAGGGCCGACACCGCAGCACCCTGGCTATTTCAGTATTATGTTCCGAGGGCCGACACTGCAGCATCCTGGGTATTTCTGTATTATGTTCTGAGGGCCGACACCGCAGCACCCTGGGTATTTCTGTATTATGTTCCGAGGGCCGACACTGCAGCATCCTGGGTATTTCTGTATTATGCTCCGAGGGCCGACACTGCAGCATCCTGGGTATTTCTGTATTATGTTCCGATGGCCGATACTGCAGCACCATGGGTATTTCTGTATTATGTTCCGAGGGCCGACACTGCAGCACCCTGGGTATTTCTGTATTATGTTCTGAGGGCCGACACTGCAGCACTCTGGGTATTTCTGTATTATGTTCCGAGGGCCGACACCGCAGCACCCTGGGTATTTCTGTATTATGTTCTGAGGGCCGACACTGCAGCACCCTGGGTATTTCTGTATTATGCTCCGATGGCCGACACCGCAGCACCCTGGGTATTTCTGTAATATGTTCCGAGGGCCGACACTGCAGCACCCTGGGTATTTCTGTATTGTGTTCCGAGGGCCGACACCGCAGCATCCTGGGTATTTCTGTATTATGTTCCGAGGGCCGACACCGCAGCATCCTGGGTATTTCTGTATTATGTTCCGAGGGCCGACACCGCAGCACCCTGGGATTTTTCTGTATTATGTTCCGAGGGCTGACACCGCAGCACCCTGGGTATTTCTGTATTATGTTCCGAGGGGCGACACTGCAGCACCCTGGGTATTTCTGTATTATGCTCCGAGGGCCGACACCGCAGCACCCTGGGTATTTCTGTATTATGTTCTGAGGGCCGACACTGCAGCACTCTGGGTATTTCTGTATTATGTTCTGAGGGCCGACACTGCAGCACTCTGGCTATTTCAGTATTATGTTCTGAGGGCCGACACTGCAGCACCCTGGGTATTTCTGTATTATGTTCCGAGGGCCGACACTGCAGCACCCTGGGTATTTCTGTATTATGTTCCGAGGGCCGACACTGCAGCACCCTGGGTATTTCTGTATTATGTTCCGAGGGCCGACACTGCAGCACCCTGGGTATTTCTGTATTATGTTCCGAGGGCCGACACTGCAGCACTCTGGGTATTTCTGTATTATGTTCTGAGGGCCGACACTGCAGCATCCTGGGTATTTCTGTATTATGTTATGAGGTCCGACACCGCAGCACCCTGGGTATTTCTGTATTATGTTATGAGGTCCGACACTGCAGCATCCTGGGTATTTCTGTATTATGTTCCGAGGGCTGACACCGCAGCACCCTGGGTATTTCTGTATTATGTTCTGAGGGCCGACACCGCAGCACCCTGGGTATTTCTGTATTATGTTCCGAGGGCCGACACCGCAGCACCCTGGGTATTTCTGTATTATGTTCCGAGGGCTGACACTGCAGCACCCTGGGTATTTCTGTATTATATTCCGAGGGCCGACACCGCAGCACCCTGGGTATTTCTGTATTATGTTCCGAGGGCCGACACTGCAGCACCCTGGGTATTTCTGTATTATGTTCCGAGGGCCGACACTGCAGCACCCTGGGTATTTCTGTATTATGTTCCGAGGGCCGACACTGCAGCACCCTGGGTATTTCTGTATTATGTTCCGAGGGCCGACACCGCAGCTCCCTGGGTATTTCTGTATTATATTCCGAGGGCCGACACTGCAGCACCCTGGGTATTTCTGTATTACGTTCCGAGGGCCGACACTGCAGCACCCTGGGTATTTCTGTATTATGTTCCGAGGGCCGACACTGCAGCACCTTGGGTATTTCTGTATTACGTTCCGAGGGCCGACACTGCAGCACCCTGGGTATTTCTGTATTATGTTCCGAGGGCCGACACCGCAGCTCCCTGGGTATTTCTGTATTATATTCCGAGGGCCGACACTGCAGCACCCTGGGTATTTCTGTATTACGTTCCGAGGGCCGACACTGCAGCACCCTGGGTATTTCTGTATTATGTTCCGAGGGCCGACACTGCAGCACTCTGGGTATTTCTGTATTATGTTCCGAGGGCCGACACAGCAGCATCCTGGGTATTTCTGTATTATGTTCCGAAGGCCGACACCGCAGCACCCTGGGTATTTCTGTATAATGTTCTGAGGGCCGACACCGCAGCACCCTGGGTATTTCTGTATTATGTTCCGAGGGTCGACACTGCAGCACCCTGGGTATTTCTGTATTATATTCCGAGGGCCGACACCGCAGCACCCTGGGTATTTCTGTATTATGTTCCGAGGACCGACAATGCAGGATTATGAGTATTTCTGTATTATGTTCTAAGGGTCGGCACTGCATCACTCTGGGTATTTTTGTATTATGTTCTGAGGGCCGACACTGCAGCCCCCTGGGTATTTCTGTATTATGTTCTGAGGGCCGACACTGCAGCACCCTGGGTATTTCTGTATTATGTTCTGAAGGTCGACACCGCAGCACTCTGGGTATTTCTGTATTATGTTCCGAGGGCCGACACTGCAGCCCCCTGGGTATTTCTGTATTATGTTCCGAGGGCCGACACTGCAGCACCCTGGGTATTTCTGTATTATGTTCCGACGGCCGACACCGCAGCACCCTGGGTATTTCTGTATTATGTTCCGAGAGCCGACACTGCAGCACCCTGGGTATTTCTGTATTATGTTCTGAAGGTCGACACCGCAGCACTCTGGGTATTTCTGTAATATGTTCCGAGGGCCGACACTGCAGCACTCTGGGTATTTCTGTAATATGTTCCGAGGGCCGACACTGCAGCATCCTGGGTATTTCTGTATTATGTTCCGAGGGTCGACACCGCAGCACCCTGGGTATTTCTGTATTATATTCTGAGGGCCGATACTGCAGCACCCTGGGTATTTCTGTATTATAGTCCGAGGGCTGACACTGCAGCACCCTGGGTATTTCTGTATTATGTTCCGAGGGCCGACACTGCAGCACCCTGGGTATTTCTGTATTATGTTCTGAGGGCCGACACCGCAGCTCCCTGGGTATTTCTGTATTATGTTCCGAGGGCCGACACCGCAGCTCCCTGGGTATTTCTGTATTATGTTCTGAGGGCCGACACCGCAGCACCCTGGGTATTTCTGTATTATGTTCCGAGGGCCGACACTGCAGTACCCTGGGTATTTCTGTATTATGTTCTGAGGGCCGACACCGCAGCACCCTGGGTATTTCTGTATTATGTTCCGAGGGCCGACACCGCAGCACCCTGGGTATTTTTGTATTATGTTTCCAGGGCCGACACTGCAGCACTCTGCGTATTTCTGTATTATGTACCGAGGGCCGACACCGCAGCACCCTGGGTATTTCTGTATTATGTTCCGAGGGCCGACACTGCAGCACCCTGGGTATTTCTGTATTATGTTCTGAGGGCCGACACCGCAGCACCCTGGGTATTTCTGTATTATGTTCCGAGGGCCGACACCGCAGCACCCTGGGTATTTCTGTATTATGTTCTGAGGGCCGACACTGCAATACTCTGGGTATTTCTGTATTATGTTCCGAGGGCTGACACTGCCGGACTCTGGGTATTTCTGTATTATGTTCCGAGGGCCGACACCGCAGCACCCTGGGTATTTCTGTATTATGTTCCGAGGGCTGACACTGCAGCACCCTGGGTATTTCTCTATTATGTTCCGAGGGCCGACACTGCAGCACCCTGGGTATTTCTGTATTATGTTCCGAGGGCTGACACTGCAGCTCCCTGGGTATTTCTGTATTATGTTCTGAGGGCCGACACCGCAGCACCCTGGGTATTTCTGTATTATGTTCCGAGGGCCGACACTGCAGCACCCTGGGTATTTCTGTATTATGTTCCGAGGGCCGACACTGCAGCACTCTGGGTATTTCTGTATTATGTTCTGAGGGCCGACACCGCAGCTCCCTGGGTATTTCTGTATTATGCTCCGAGGGCCGACACCGCAGCACCCTGGGTATTTCTGTATTATGTTCCGAGGACCGACAATGCAGGATTATGGGTATTTCTGTATTATGTTCTAAGGGTCGGCACTGCATCACTCTGGGTATTTTTGTATTTTGTTTCAAGGGCCGACACTGCAGCACCCTGGGTATTTCTGTATTATGTTCCGAGGGCCGACACTGCAGCACCCTGGGTATTTCTGTATTATGTTCCGAGGGCCGACACCGCAGCACTCTGGGTATTTCTGTATTATGTTCCGAGGGCCGACACTGCAGCATCCTGGGTATTTCTCTATTATGTTCCGAGGGCCGACACTGCAGCACCCTGGGTATTTCTGTATTATGTTCTGAGGGCCGACACTGCAGCACCCTGGGTATTTCTGTATTATGTTCTGAGGGCCGACACTGCAGCACTCTGGGTATTTCTGTATTATGTTCCGAGGGCCGACACCGCAGCACCCTGGGTATTTCTGTATTATATTCTGAGGGCCGACACTGCAGCACCCTGGGTATTTCTGTATTATATTCTGAGGGCCGACACTGCAGCATCCTGGGTATTTCTGTATTATGTTCCGAGGGCCGACACTGCAGCACCCTGGGTATTTCTGTATTATATTCCGAGGTCCGACACCGCAGCACCCTGGGTATTTCTGTATTATGTTCTGAGGTCCGACACCGTAGCACCCTGGGTATTTCTGTATTATGTTCCGAGGGCCGACACTGCAGCACCCTGGGTATTTCTGTATTATGTTCTGAGGTCCGACACCGTAGCACCCTGGGTATTTCTCTATTATGTTCCGAGGGCCGACACTGCAGCACCCTGGGTATTTCTGTATTATGTTCTGAGGGCCGACACTGCAGCACCCTGGGTATTTCTGTATTATGTTCTGAGGGCCGACACTGCAGCACCCTGGGTATTTCTGTATTATATTCTGAGGGCCGACACTGCAGCACCCTGGGTATTTCTGTATTATGTTCCGAGGGCCGACACCGCAGCACCCTGGGTATTTCTGTATTATATTCTGAGGGCCGACACTGCAGCACCCTGGGTATTTCTGTATTATATTCTGAGGGCCGACACTGCAGCATCCTGGGTATTTCTGTATTATGTTCTGAGGTCCGACACCGTAGCACCCTGGGTATTTCTGTATTATGTTCCGAGGGCCGACACCGCAGCACCCTGGGTATTTCTGTATTATATTCTGAGGGCCGACACTGCAGCACCCTGGGTATTTCTGTATTATATTCTGAGGGCCGACACTGCAGCACCCTGGGTATTTCTGTATTATGTTCTGAGGGCCGACACTGCAGCACCCTGGGTATTTCTGTATTATATTCCGAGGGCCGACACCGCAGCACCCTGGGTATTTCTGTATTATATTCCGAGGACCGACAATGCAGGATTATGGGTATTTCTGTATTATGCTCCGATGGCTGACACTGCCGGACTCTGGGTATTTCTGTATTATATTCCGAGGACCGACAATGCAGCACCCTGGGTATTTCTGTATTATGCTCCGATGGCTGACACTGCCGGACTCTGGGTATTTCTGTATTATATTCCGAGGGCCGACACTGCAGCACCCTGGGTATTTCTGTATTATGCTCCGAGGGCCGACACCGCAGCACTCTGGGTATTTCTGTATTATGTTCCGAGGGCCGACACTGCAGCATCCTGGGTATTTCTGTAGTATGTTCCGAGGGCCGACACCGCAGCACCCTGGGTATTTCTGTAGTATGTTCCGAGGGCCGACACCGCAGCACCCTGGGTATTTCTGTATTATGTTCCGAGGGCCGACACTGCAGCATCCTGGATATTTCTGTATTATGTTCCGAGGGCTGACACTGCAGCACCCTGGGTATTTCTGTATTATGTTCCGAGGGCCGACACTGCAGCATCCTGGGTATTTCTGTATTATGTTCCGAGGGCCGACACTGCAGTATCCTGGGTATTTCTGTATTATGTTCCGAGGGCTGACACCGCAGCACCCTGGGTATTTCTGTATTATGTTCTGAGGGCCGACACTGCAGCACCCTGGGTATTTCTATATTATGTTCTGAGGGCCGACACTGCAGCACCCTGGGTATTTCTGTATTATGTTCTGAGGGCCGACACTGCAGCACCCTGGGTATTTCTGTATTATGTTCCGAGGGCTGACACCGCAGCACCCTGGGTATTTCTGTATTATGTTCCGAGGGCCGACACTGCAGCACCCTGGGTATTTCTGTATTATGTTCCGAGGGCCGACACTGCAGCACCCTGGGTATTTCTGTATTATGTTCCGAGGGCCGACACTGCAGCACCCTGGGCATTTCTGTATTATATTCCGAGGGACGACACCGCAGCACTCTGGGTATTTCTGTATTATATTCCGAGGGCCGACACTGCAGCACCCTGGGTATTTCTGTATTATGTTCCGAGGGCCGACACTGCAGCATCCTGGGTATTTCTGTATTATATTCTGAGGGCCGACACTGCAGCACCCTGGGTATTTCTGTATTATGTTCCGAGGGCCGACACTGCAGCACCCTGGGTATTTCTGTATTATGTTCCGAGGGCCGACACTGCAGCACCCTGGGTATTTCTGTATTATGTTCCGAGGGCCGACACCGCAGCACCCTGGGTATTTCTGTATTATATTCCGAGGGCTGACACCGCAGCACCCTGGGTATTTCTGTATTATGTTCCGAGGGCCGACACTGCAGCACCCTGGGTATTTCTATATTATGTTCTGAGGGCCGATACTGCAGCACCCTGGGTATTTCTATATTATGTTCCGAGGGCCGACACTGCAGCACCCTGGGTATTTCTGTAGTATGTTCCGAGTGCTGGCACCGCAGCACCCTGGGTATTTCTGTAGTATGTTCCGAGCGCTGGCACCGCAGCACCCTGGGTATTTCTGTATTATGTTCCGAGGGCCGACACTGCAGCACTCTGGGTATTTCTGTATTATGTTCCGAGGGCCGACACTGCAGTACTCTGGGTATTTCTGTATTATGTTCTGAGGTCCGACACTGCAGCATCCTGGGTATTTCTGTATTATGTTCCGAGGGCCGACACTGCAGCATCCTGGGTATTTCTGTATTATGTTCTGAGGGCCGACACCGCAGCACCCTGGGTATTTCTGTATTATGTTTTGAGGTCCGACACCGCAGCACTCTGGGTATTTCTGTATTATATTCCGAGGGCCGACACCGCAGCACTCTGGGTATTTCTGTATTATGTTCCGAGGGCCGACACTGCAGCACCCTGGGTATTTCTGTATTATGTTCCGAGGGCCGACACCGCAGCACCCTGGGTATTTCTGTATTATATTCCGAGGGCTGACACCGCAGCACCCTGGGTATTTCTGTATTATGTTCCGAGGGCCGACACTGCAGCACCCTGGGTATTTCTATATTATGTTCTGAGGGCCGATACTGCAGCACCCTGGGTATTTCTATATTATGTTCCGAGGGCCGACACCGCAGCACCCTGGGTATTTCTGTAGTATGTTCCGAGCGCTGGCACCGCAGCACCCTGGGTATTTCTGTATTATGTTCCGAGGGCCGACACTGCAGTACTCTGGGTATTTCTGTATTATGTTCTGAGGTCCGACACTGCAGCACCCTGGGTATTTCTGTAGTATGTTCCGAGGGCCGACACTGCAGCATCCTGGGTATTTCTGTATTATGTTCTGAGGGCCGACACCGCAGCACCCTGGGTATTTCTGTATTATGTTTTGAGGTCCGACACCGCAGCACCCTGGGTATTTCTGTATTATGTTCCGAGGGCCGACACTGCAGCACCCTGGGTATTTCTGTATTATGTTCTGGGGGCCGACACCGCAGCATCCTGGGTATTTCTGTAGTATGTTCCGAGGGCCGACACTGCAGCATCCTGGGTATTTCTGTATTATATTCCGAGGGCCGACACCGCAGCACTCTGGGTATTTCTGTATTATGTTCCGAGGGCCGACACTGCAGCACCCTGGGTATTTCTGTATTATGTTCTGGGGGCCGACACCGCAGCACCCTGGGTATTTCTGTATTATGTTCTGAAGGTCGACACCGCAGCACCCTGGGTATTTCTGTATTATGTTCCGAGGGCCGACACCGCAGCACCCTGGGTATTTCTGTATTATGTTCCGAGGGCCGACACTGCAGCACCCTGGGTATTTCTGTATTATGTTCCGAGGGCCGACACTGCAGCACCCTGGGTATTTCTGTATTATGTTCTGGGGGCTGACACCGCAGCACCCTGGGTATTTCTGTATTATGTTCCGAGGGCCGACACTGCAGCACCCTGGGTATTTCTGTATTATGTTCCGAGGGCCGACACCGCAGCACCCTGGGTATTTCTGTATTATGTTCCGAGGGCCGACACTGCAGCACCCTGGGTATTTCTGTATTATGTTCTGAGGGCCGACACTGCAGCACTCTGGGTATTTCTGTATTATGTTCTGAGGGCCGACACCGCAGCACTCTGGGTATTTCTGTATTATGTTCTGAGGGCCGACACCGCAGCACTCTGGGTATTTCTGTATTATGTTCCGAGGGCCGACACTGCAGCACCCTGGGTATTTCTGTATTATGTTCCGAGGGCCGACACCGCAGCACCCTGGGTATTTCTGTATTATATTCCGAGGGCTGACACCGCAGCACCCTGGGTATTTCTGTATTATGTTCCGAGGGCCGACACTGCAGCACCCTGGGTATTTCTATATTATGTTCTGAGGGCCGATACTGCAGCACCCTGGGTATTTCTATATTATGTTCCGAGGGCCGACACCGCAGCACCCTGGGTATTTCTGTAGTATGTTCCGAGCGCTGGCACCGCAGCACCCTGGGTATTTCTGTATTATGTTCCGAGGGCCGACACTGCAGTACTCTGGGTATTTCTGTATTATGTTCTGAGGTCCGACACTGCAGCACCCTGGGTATTTCTGTAGTATGTTCCGAGGGCCGACACTGCAGCATCCTGGGTATTTCTGTATTATGTTCTGAGGGCCGACACCGCAGCACCCTGGGTATTTCTGTATTATGTTTTGAGGTCCGACACCGCAGCACCCTGGGTATTTCTGTATTATGTTCCGAGGGCCGACACTGCAGCACCCTGGGTATTTCTGTATTATGTTCTGGGGGCCGACACCGCAGCACCCTGGGTATTTCTGTATTATGTTTTGAGGTCCGACACCGCAGCACCCTGGGTATTTCTGTATTATGTTCCGAGGGCCGACACTGCAGCACCCTGGGTATTTCTGTATTATGTTCCGAGGGCTGACACCGCAGCACCCTGGGTATTTCTGTATTATGTTCCGAGGGCTGACACCGCAGCACCCTGGGTATTTCTGTATTATATTCCGAGGGCCGACACCGCAGCACCCTGGGTATTTCTGTATTATGTTCCGAGGGCCGACACCGCAGCACCCTGGGTATTTCTGTATTATGTTCTGAGGGCCGACACTGCAGCACCCTGGGTATTTCTGTATTATGTTCTGGGGGCTGACACCGCAGCTCCCTGGGTATTTCTGTATTATGTTCCGAGGGCTGACACCGCAGCACCCTGGGTATTTCTGTATTATGTTCTGGGGGCCGACACCGCAGCACCCTGGGTATTTCTGTATTATGTTCCGAGGGCCGACACTGCAGCATCCTGGGTATTTCTGTATTATGTTCCGAGGGCCGACACTGCAGCACCCTGGGTATTTCTGTATTATGTTCCGAGGGCCGACACTGCAGCACCCTGGGTATTTCTGTATTATGTTCCGAGGACCGACACCGCAGCACCCTGGGTATTTCTGTATTATGTTCCGAGGGCCGACACCGCAGCACCCTGGGTATTTCTGTATTATGCTCCGAGGGCCGACACCGCAGCACCCTGGGTATTTCTGTATTATGCTCCGAGGGCCGACACCGCAGCACCCTGGGTATTTCTGTATTATGTTCCGAGGGCCGACACCGCAGCACCCTGGGTATTTCTGTATTATGTTCCGAGGGCCGACACTGCAGCATCCTGGATATTTCTGTATTATGTTCCGAGGGCCGACACCGCAGCACCCTGGGTATTTCTGTATTATGTTCCGAGGGCCGACACCGCAGCACCCTGGGTATTTCTGTATTATGTTCCGAGGACCGACACCGCAGCACCCTGGGTATTTCTGTATTATGTTCCGAGGACCGACACCGCAGCACCCTGGGTATTTCTGTATTATGTTCCGAGGACCGACACTGCAGCACCATGGGTATTTCTGTAGTATGTTCCGAGCGCTGTCACCGCAGCACCCTGGGTATTTCTGTATTATATTCCGAGGGCTGACACTGCAGCACCCTGGGTATTTCTGTATTATGTTCCGAGGGCCGACACCGCAGCACCCTGGGTATTTCTGTATTATGTTCCGAGGGCCGACACTGCAGCACCCTGGGTATTTCTGTATTATGTTCTGAGGGCCGACACTGCAGCACCCTGGGTATTTCTGTATTATGTTCTGGGGGCCGACACCGCAGCACCCTGGGTATTTCTGTATTATGTTCCGAGGGCCGACACTGCAGCACCCTGGGTATTTCTGTATTATGTTCCGAGGGCCGACACCGCAGCACCCTGGGTATTTCTGTATTATGTTCCGAGGGCCGACACCGCAGCACCCTGGGTATTTCTGTATTATGTTCCGAGGGCTGACACCGCAGCACCCTGGGTATTTCTGTATTATGTTCCGAGGGCTGACACCGCAGCACCCTGGGTATTTCTGTATTATGTTCCGAGGGCTGACACCGCAGCACCCTGGGTATTTCTGTATTATGTTCTGGGGGCCGACACCGCAGCACCCTGGGTATTTCTGTATTATGTTCCGAGGGCCGACACTGCAGCATCCTGGGTATTTCTGTATTATGTTCCGAGGGCCGACACTGCAGCACCCTGGGTATTTCTGTATTATGTTCCGAGGGCCGACACTGCAGCACCCTGGGTATTTCTGTATTATGTTCCGAGGACCGACACCGCAGCACCCTGGGTATTTCTGTATTATGTTCCGAGGGCCGACACCGCAGCACCCTGGGTATTTCTGTATTATGCTCCGAGGGCCGACACCGCAGCACCCTGGGTATTTCTGTATTATGCTCCGAGGGCCGACACCGCAGCACCCTGGGTATTTCTGTATTATGTTCCGAGGGCCGACACCGCAGCACCCTGGGTATTTCTGTATTATGTTCCGAGGGCCGACACTGCAGCATCCTGGATATTTCTGTATTATGTTCCGAGGGCCGACACCGCAGCACCCTGGGTATTTCTGTATTATGTTCCGAGGGCCGACACCGCAGCACCCTGGGTATTTCTGTATTATGTTCCGAGGACCGACACCGCAGCACCCTGGGTATTTCTGTATTATGTTCCGAGGACCGACACCGCAGCACCCTGGGTATTTCTGTATTATGTTCCGAGGACCGACACTGCAGCACCATGGGTATTTCTGTAGTATGTTCCGAGCGCTGTCACCGCAGCACCCTGGGTATTTCTGTATTATATTCCGAGGGCTGACACTGCAGCACCCTGGGTATTTCTGTATTATGTTCCGAGGGCCGACACCGCAGCACCCTGGGTATTTCTGTATTATGTTCCGAGGGCCGACACTGCAGCACCCTGGGTATTTCTGTATTATGTTCTGAGGGCCGACACTGCAGCACCCTGGGTATTTCTGTATTATGTTCTGGGGGCCGACACCGCAGCACCCTGGGTATTTCTGTATTATGTTCCGAGGGCCGACACTGCAGCACCCTGGGTATTTCTGTATTATGTTCCGAGGGCCGACACCGCAGCACCCTGGGTATTTCTGTATTATGTTCCGAGGGCCGACACCGCAGCACCCTGGGTATTTCTGTATTATGTTCCGAGGGCTGACACCGCAGCACCCTGGGTATTTCTGTATTATGTTCCGAGGGCTGACACCGCAGCACCCTGGGTATTTCTGTATTATGTTCCGAGGGCTGACACCGCAGCACCCTGGGTATTTCTGTATTATGTTCCGAGGGCTGACACCGCAGCACCCTGGGTATTTCTGTAGTATGTTCCGAGGGCCGACACCGCAGCACCCTGGGTATTTCTGTATTATGGTTATTATTATGGTCAATAGCAGACGGAAGCAGAAAAGCGTTCTTAGAATTTCTCCCGGTTCTCTCTTACTCTCCGCTGGTCATTGGTTATTGCTGAGAGAATCCATAGCGAAAACTTGAAGTCTCAGTTGCAGATGCTTGGAATGTTCAGTCTTCCGGGACGACTACGCCATCACATGTGTATAATGTTTGAGGTTTGGCAAAACACACAGCGATTTATTCATAATTAATGAGATGCAAATGTTACAGCTAATCTAAGAGGACAAGCCAATTAGTTCCTCTGCTAATGATATTGTGGAGAGAGTGGAGGATCCATCGCATCTTCTCCATAACCGTGCATTATATTAAGATTTTATCCGGGGGCTCCATATATGAAAATTACAGATGAACACTTGTGTCTATGGCATTTCCTTATCTAAGGTGTGTAAGAAAAATTTCATGATCAGAAGTATGTGAACCCCTCTTCTAATTAAGTCTTGGTGTTACTGCAAAACGGGGCATAAAATCCAGTAGCCAGCAATGTTATGTCCACACACAACCACTGATGGTAGTGCAAGGCGTCCTGATTGCCAGATCTCCCCAGGTCAACTAGAGGTGCTTTGTGAAGAGGAAGAGTCTAGGAGCTGCAGCCCGTAGGCCATGCAGACTCAGTCAGTTGTGACACCACCACAACCTTCCAAACTCCTCTGTCAGCAACATCAACAGAACTGCACCAGGAGATCTATGAAATCAGGCATGCTCAATGCCAAGTGTCTGTTGGAGTGGTGTAAAGCACATGGTCACTGAACTCGGTAGCCATGTTTTGTGCAACAAATGATTTTACGGTATGGCAGTCTTATGGTTGAATCTGGGTTTGGCGGAAGCCCAACAACCGCCACCTACAGGAATACATGGAGCCTATAAAGTGGTGAAGAAGGGGTACCGGTAAGAGGCTGTTCTTTAGGGTTTGGCCCCTTATTTCCAGTTTAGGGTATTGTTAAAATTACAAGTTACAAAGTCATTTAAAGAGTTGTTTAGCGGGTAAGAACGTCCGTCTCCCGACCGCTGGGCTGTGCAAATGTGCATATGAACAAGCAAAATGTTCATCAGCCAATCGGCTCACTTCTGCAGAAAGAATGTATGGTTATCGGCAGCACCGCATTCACGTGAATGGAAGTGCTGCTGTCAATGGCGGATTCCGTATGGTAGACAATCGTATCACCAACAGCTCATCTCCAATACTGCCGGCAGTGCCCCCAGAAGGACCTTTTAGAAGATCTCATTGATTGGCACATGTGTAAAATGGCTCCTTTCGGCCCACGAAAAAGAGCAATACTGGTCTGTTCTCACTTGTGCTAACCGTTCAGGGAAGGTCCATGTTACAGCATGAGTGTCGCCTACCAAGTAAGTGAGCTCCAAGTAGACCTGGTTTACTGGGTCTGGTATGGAGGAACTCGAGAGGCTGCACAGAACCCGGACCTCCGCCTCTTCCATTGCCTTTGCATTGATTTAGATCACCAATGGCGAGCCGGACCTTTTACAGCAACATCAATCCCCGACCTCACAAAGGCTTTTACATGAATGGGCACAAAATCTGACAGACCAAAACCTTATAAAAAACCCTTCTGAGAAGACTTAAGGATGGTTAAACCCAAAAAAGGGGCCCCACGTTATAATCACACTCATGATTTGGGAACAGGATGTCCAGAATTTCATACGGGAGCATCTTGAACTTCCTGCTACATGAGGCGGAGGGCGCAGATCAGGACAAAGATGCTGCATAGGCAGCAGTTGGGGTTCTGCCTGCATACTTTTTAAGCAGTGACTACTTCACAGTACTTGTCTTTTCCACCGCCGGCCTCGCCTCCATTATATAACATGACTATTTCACAGTACTTGTCTTTTCCACCGCCGGCCTCGCCTCCATTATATAACATGACTATTTCACAGTACTTGTCTTTTCCACCGCCGGCCTCGCCTCCATTATATAACATGACTATTTCACAGTACTTGTCTCTTTCACCGCCGGCCTTGCCTCCATCACATAACATGACTACTTCACAGTACTTGTCTCTTCCACCGCCGGCCTCACCTCCATCATATAGCATAACATGACTATTTCACAGTACGTGTCTGTTCCACCGCCGGCCTCACCTCCATCACAGATTACATGACTATTTTACAGTACTTGTCTGTTCCACCACCGGCCTCACCTCCATAACATAACATGACTACTTCACAGTACTTGTCTCTTCCACCACCGGTATCACCTCCATCACATAACATAACATGACTATTTCACAGTACTTATCTTGTAGTAGACATGATGGTTAGTTAGCGTAAAATGTCTATTGATTTATAATAAACTAGAAGTATTGCGCAGCTGTAGTGATTTAACTCTATAGAGGCTAATGGCTGCATAATTTCATTATGGTAATTGCTGGACAATGGCATGGTGGAAGATGTGTGTTTCGTAACTTTAGACTGATACAAAGTTCCACAAGCAGCCACTGAGAGTTAAAGTCACAATATTATGTATACCTGTATTCATTATTGTGTGTTACCCCAGCCCTACCTTCCCCCACACTGAAACTCCCCACCCATACTGAAACTTCTTAAACAAAGACTGCCACGTACACTGAACTTCCTTCAGCTTCACCGCATGCTGAGGGGACAAAGTCCACACTACACTGGACTAGAGAGAAGGTGGGCAGGGAGGCAGGGAATGCTATACGACCCAGCGAATAAGAATATGTATATGTTACTGATGTAATCTGTTGCACGCCCATAAAGGGCAGGTATCATGTGTTTCAATAAATTAGGGCTCTGAGGATTATAACTCAGAGAGCTGGTTGAGATTCAAGGCTGATGACTTGTGTCCAATTGGTTTCTTTCATTATGTGTGCACACTATACAATTAGGAAGCTACAGAATACCCTGAAACCTGCTGGAGGAAAATATGATCCAGATCAATTGGCGTCCCTGATTGGTGGGCTGAGTGGATTTGTGATCTCTTCATTCTGGAACGATACAGAGATCGGCAGATAACACGCAGAACTCAGGGGCCCGAAAATCTACAGAACACGGTAAGATTGCTTTATGTAAATCTACTGATGTGAGCTGACATCTAACTGTTAATCTGCCCATATCTAATCCAGAGTGATAAATTACCGAGTTCTTTCTACTCGGAAAAAAAAACACCGTGTAACCTGTCTAGGGGTGTTCTGTATGCTGTGTATGTTGTGTCTGAGACGGTTAAAGATTGTGTATACAAGACCAAGAGACAAATTCTGTGAGGGTTAATGTGTCAGAAGGGCGGGCTTGGCTGCATAAGCCTGAGGGAGCGCGCCCGGGGCGTATTCTCCTATGTAATAGTGCACGGTTTGCGCTACTACACTTGGAGGGCGAGGCCAGGTAAATTTAAAATGGGCGTATTTACCTGTATGATCGAGCGTGTTATGTTCTCATATGTGAAAAGGGATACGTGGGGAATTATAGCCGTGGTGTGTCGGCTGTGTACTCCAAATATTGTTGAGGTCTTTATCACTGAATATAATCGTCAGTCTTTGTGTATAGTCAGAGGTCTTGTTTAAAGAATGTGCAGCGTTTGTTACTGGGAGTTTTACTGATAAGACAGTTGGCTGATGTTAAGCCACTGGGAGCATTTCCCAGTTAACCCGTCTGTTCCTTTTGTTTTGTGTTTATAGTGTTAATTTGCATTGTGATTTGAAGAAGGCAGATTTTACAAGGAGTTTTATTGTGTCCAGAAATTTCAAATCGGATAGAATGAGCAGGCAGAATAGAATACGGGATAGATCCAGGTTGTTTAGAGAATGGCGGAAAAAAAAGGAAGCAAAGCTAAGGATCAGGAAAGTTGCTGAAAGAAATGAATGTCGGGCTTTAGATAGACCAAAGGAATGTGTTAGAAAGATAAGCAGGAGGCCCAGCAGACAGAAAAGGTGTTTTAGACTGCTAGGAGGTGGTATAATGTAGGAAAAGGATTCACGAGGAGAGAGTGTAGTGGGGGATGTGTATTGCCTGTATCATGAACAATGTAATGCCTTTGTGTTGACTATAGCCCATCCCTATAATGGCGGCCACACTTGCAATGTTTTAAAACCCCCACATAGTGTGACTCTGCAGCAAGTGTGGTGAGCCCTGCCCCCATCCTGAAATTACTTCCCCCATGCGCTCACTTTCAGGGTGTGTGATGTTACTTCCGGCCATTCCAATCCCTTCCTCCTCCAGCAGCCATCTTGCCTCACCTGGGAGATTTGTAGACCCGCCCCTTTCTGCCTCTGGTGGCCATCTTGGTGCACTTGGGAGGCCTACATTCCCCAATGCCACTGTATCCAGTGCTAATATCAGGATTGTCTGAAGTAAGGTCTTGTTTGACCAGACTTTGTTACACTCCAAAATGTGGCCACCTTGGATGTGTGATAAGTTCAGGGAAACAAACCTTTGTTCTTTGTGAAGATGCAGCTTGGGACATAGTAGATGACTAAGCTGGTTTATATGGAAGATTGGAGTTGATGCATGGAGGACAGAGGGCAGGGACCCATGAGCAGGGGACGCCCTCTCATGGTGTGTTCCCAGGGGCTCTGTTTTCCACTGCCTGCTTCTCCAATGGATGTTCAGACAGATGATGTTATGGAAGGCTCCTACAGATGGAATAATTTCCCTATAGACACCCTGCAAAATTTTTCATGCAATTTGATGAAGTAATTTTGGTTTTTATGTGAGAAAGAGGGACTGAATTGCTCAGGGTAGGATGTCAATTCATCCATATTCTTTAGTTTTTTTTCCTTATGTCTTTGTATATTTTAGTGTCAGTCTACACTGAAGCTATAATTATATTCTGACAGGAGAGTGAAAGTTAAACATTGAGATTCCCTGAATGCTATTTCACTGTGTGACTGTAAATTTTGCTTGTGTTGCACCCCCTTGTGTTAAAAATGCTAACTGCGACCTGAAAAAAAGAAAAAAAAGATCTAAAGGATATTTTCGCTCAGGCTTCGCTGCATACAATGTCACCATGACCTACAAAGTGCTTGTTTTTGTGCCTCTTGGTTTCCTTTTTCAACGTACTAGTTTGAACGCGACTACTCCTTTTTCCATTGAGTATTCCGGTTCAAAAGGGGGGAGGCATAGGTGATCTGGGTCATAGATGATCTAGGTGTTGTAGATCAGCTATTGGGTTTTTAAAAAAAAATAAAGGAAATAAATAATTTTGTGCTACGAGATTCTGATCCATGTGAAATAGAATATCAACACGATTATTTAGTACTGATACAGCAAGAAACTGCAGGTATGCAAACAGTTACCGGAACCGCTGTTGACGTTGCATATGTTGAGCTTTTTGCAGATGGTACCAGGGTGAGGATTGACGACTCCACATTGGATATGCAGTGGTCACACAACAAGATGTCCTAGAAGCAGAAGCTCTGCCTCCGCATGTCTCAGCACAAGAAGCGGAACTGCAGGCCCTCACTGAGGCGTGTAGAGTGGCAGAAGGTAAGACGGCAACCCTTTCCACTGACTCCTGGTATGCATTTGGCATAGCTCATGATTACGGCCCAATATGGAAGGCCAGACAGTTTTTTACCTTAGCAGGACAACCAATTGAGAATGGTGCAGCGGTGCAGAGTCTCATGGAGGCCCTACTTCTACCTGACAGTGGAGAGCTCACACCAATTCCTACACTGGAGAAGCGAGAGTCGACACCCTCGCTGACAGCACAGCAAAGGCAGCGGCCCTCAAGCTGTAGAAGAAAAGAAGAAAGATACTGACAGCATGAGTCAGTGGTAAAAACTTTGGACATTGACAAAATTTGGACTTTGATATGCTAAAGACTTTACAGTTACAAGCCAGCAAGGAAGGAAAGAATAAATGGACTAATATGGGAGCAGCAGAAACAGGACAGCGTATGGTGAACAGTCAACAGCACTTGCTTACCACAGTTCCTGTATCCCATGATGGCCCAGCTGATGGACGGAAAGACCCACCTAGTAAAGCAGCAATGATGTTGACGCTTGAAAGAGGACGGGCGACTTCTGGGTTCTCTGTAGCTGCTGCATCATTTGTCCAGTTTAGCATGATCTATGCCATGAGTGAGACAGGGCAGAAGTAAATTTGCCACATCACACTTGCCTAGACCACTCTACCCATTTCAGGGATTGCAAATTGACTACGTTCAGCTCCCACTTGTTGGGAAGTATGAATACGTGCTTGTTGTTGTTGATGTCTTTGCAGGTTGGAGGCCGACCCGGTTACCAAGGCAAACAAGTAGGTAACCACAAAGAAGCTCATGAACGAGGTAAACTGTGAATATGGGGTACCAGAAGTGATTCAGAGTCAGACAGAGGTATAAACCTCGCAGGTGAATGTAACATGTCATGTCTGCTCTGGGGGGTATCCCAGGCCTTTTACATACTGTACTACCTTTAGTGTAGTGGAAAGGTGGAGAGACGTAGTGGCACGCTAAAAGTAAGATACTTAAAAATGATGCCACTTTGGAAAGACTGTCATCCAATAGCCTTATACAGTGTTAGATATGAACCCAGGGGGGATCATACATTATCTCCCTACGAGATTGTTTGGGCTAGCCCCAAGGCTAGGTCGTTACTATCCTCAGTAGTTACAATTACAATCTGATGTGTTGACTAATTATGTGATTTCCGTTGTTAAAGAACTAACCAAAGCCTATGCACAGGTGTTCTCTTCCAGACTCAGAGGCAGACACTGGGACACATATCTTGCAGCCTGGGGATTGGGTGTGCGTCAAAAAGTTCCCCAGGAAGCACCCTCCTGAGCCCCGATTTGATGGCCCCTACCAGGTGCTTCTGACTACTGCCACAGCTGTAAAACTTGCCGAAAGACTTACATTGATCCACGCTTCATACTATAAGAAAGCTTCAGATCCGGGAGACCAGTCTTAGTTGTGCCAAGGACATTACTCTGGTTAGGGCTAGTGAGAGAGGAGGGTGGCAACTGGAATCCTTAGTCGGAAGAATATGGGGGTATGGTTACCTTCTAGTATAACTCGTCCAATGCTCAAGTAGCCGCATATTCCTTCGACTATTGTACTGTGGTCCCGTGTCTAGGCGCAAGATCCCACCGCAGGCCAGATTTAGCTCAGTCCAGCTGGTTATATGACTCATATACCCGGGGAATACAATATGTTTGCGCCACTGATAACGTCTGGGGAGAAGACTGCCGTTATTGGGGATTAGTGGGATGGAACACAGGAATAGACTGGTCCTATAAACCGCGAAGTGCCTTAAATAAGAAAGATAAGAGCGGGAAATCCCTAATCAGTCGTATAACCCTCCTTGAGAATAATAAGGACAGCAGGTATTGGAAGGCTGAACTTAGTATGTTGCTTGGTTTTAATGCGGTTTTTACATTAACCATGGGAGATCTCAAGCCCGGGGGACGGGGGGGGGGGAGGGGGGGGGGAGACTTACAGTCTGGGGACATACCGGTACGGGAGGACAGATCCCTTAGGGAAGTTTAAAATAAGGGATATGGTAGATGCACCCGAATGGAAGCCTTCACTTAGTCCCGTGCCCATAATTAACCCCCTCCGCCGTAAGATAAAGACCTTGACGAACATGATGATCATAGCCGACCCTACCTTTTGAGGACACCTTGACAGTAGCGACTGGCTACTCTGACCAGAATCTCTGGTTGGAGTTGATGAGGTACAATGCTAACAGGAGCAACAAGTCTAACTGTTGCGTGTGCGGTAGTGCCCGACCACACTCGGGGATGGTCCCCCTAAATCTCCCTATAGATGCTGAAGAGTGGTTTATTAGTCTCTTCACGAACATTTCCGCTAATTACACTGTCCGTGAGAAGTGGAAGAAGGAATACTCTATAACTACTTAAGTGTTTTGCACCGGAGAGAGTATTACTGACTACCCTGGAAACTACACCTGCCAGGCAAATGGGCAGGGTGGAGGGAGATTTTTGGGGAACTCACCAACGGGTATTGCTCCTCCTACGGTACGATAGGAGGGGAATGGACACAGAATCAGGTCCAGTCCTTAGGAGACGTTTACTGGCTTTGTGGAGACATGAGGTAGAGGACCCGCCTGGAGGGTAATTGGACAGGGGAGTGTGCCTTAGTAAAGCCCTTATGCTCCTCCACATCCTGTCAGACAGCATTGAGGATAATGAGGTTACCCCCAATAGTTACTTTATCTCGATCCAACCCTGTCTGTGTTTTGGGGTTATCCTGTCATGTTGGTCTATCCTTGTTTTCCGCATAGGTACGGCGGTTCCTTCCAGTCTTGTCACTAGGTAGTGTAGGGTCAGTGTCGGCGGCCTGGACGTGTCCACCATCTGGGCTATCTCCAGGAGGGACATTGGTGTGGGTGAAGATTACGGAGTCCCAGGCCGTGCGTACCTGTGCACACTACTAGTATTGTAACATTATACTAGTGCGAGAAGAGAGACCCCTGGTGGTAGTTTTGATCTACACGTATACATTGACGTCATATGATAGCCAAGGGGGGTACCTGACGAGTTTTAAAAACTAGAGACCAAGTTAAAACTAGATTCGAGTCCATTTTCCCGATCATTAGGATAAATAAATGTTGACTGGATTAATTATGTTTATTATAATTAGCAGCGGTTTATAAATTATACTAGAGACGCCTTATAGGGACTAGTCGACCAATAGGACCTACCTCGACTATGACTTTTTAAAATAGAATGGCCTTAGATATGATTTTAGCTAAAAAGGGGAGTGTCTGTAAGATGATAGGGGAGACTTGTACCTACATCCCAGACGACACGTGACCCGCGGGTAAAGACGCAGTTGCCATTAAAGAAGCTGACCGCACTAACTAAAAAGAGCTAACCTTTGGGACCAGCACTCGCCATGGATGAGCGGGTGGTAAAGGATCCTGGCACAGACGGGCGTCGCTGTTGTATGTGAACTGATTATATTTTCTGTTCTAGTCTGCTGTGTTATCCCCTGTGTCAGAGAGACCTGTGAAACTGATGCTGGAAAAGCCGCTCCCACAGTGAGTTTGCAGGATGCATCCCCAGAAGGAGTGGACAAGTCCTACACCCCCTTGAAGACCCTAAATCAAACCTTCAACGCGCTCCAGTTTTAGGCTCACGCGCAGAGAACTGTGAAAATTTGATGGGAAGAGTTAGAGGATAGACATTTTAAGGGGGCATTGTAATAAAAATAAATCTTGGTATTTGTATAGCGCCTACTTATTCCGCAGCGCTTTCAGGTAATTATTACTTATTACCCCCCACCAAGCTGCGTTCTCATTTTACCGACCTCGGAAGGATGGAAGGCTGAGTCAACCTTGAGCCGGCTACCTGACGCATGTGGGGATCGAACTTGCAACCTTCAGGTCGTAGGCGAGAGCTTACACTCTGCGCCACACGAGGCTCGTGGTAGACATGATGATTAGTCAGCGTAAAATGTCTATTGATTTGTACTAAACTAGAAGTATTGCGCAGCTGTAGTGATTTAACTCTATAGAGGCTAATGGCTGCATAATTTTATTATGGTAATTGCTGGACAATGGCATGGTGGAAGATGTGTGTTTCATAACTTTAGACTGATACAAAGTTCCACAAGCAGCCACTGAGAGTTAAAGTCACAATATTATGTATACCTGTATTCATTATTGTGTGTTACCCCAGCCCTACCTTCCCCCACACCGAAACTCTCCATCCATACTGAAACTTCTTAAACAAAGACTGCCACGTACACTGAAATTCCTTCAACTTGACTGCATGCTGAGGGGACAAAGTCCACACTACACTGGACTAGAGAGAAGGTGGGCAGGGAGGCAGGGAATTCTATACGACCCAGCGAATAAGAATATGTATATGTTACTGATGTAATCTGTTGCACGCCCATAAAGGGCAGGTATTATGTGTTTCAATAAATTAGGGATCTGAGGATAATAACTCAGAGAGCTGGTTGAGATTCAAGGCTGATAAATTGTGTCCGATTGGTTTCTTTTATTATGTGTGCACACTATACAATTAGGAAGCTACAGAATACCCTGAAACCTGCTGGAGGAAAATATGATCCAGATCAGTCTCTTCCACCACCGGTCTCGCCTCCATCACATTATATGACTACTTCACAGTACTTGTCTCTTCCACCGCCGGCCTCGCCGCCATCACATAACATAACATGACCACTTCACAGTACTTTTCTCTTACACCACCGGCCTCGCCTGCATCACAAAACATGACTACTTTACAGTACTTGTCTCTTCCACCGCTGGCCTCACCTCCATCACATAACATGACTACTTCACAGTACTGGTCTCTTCCACCGCCGGCCTCACCTCCATCACATAACATGACTACTTCACCGTACTTGTCTCTTCCACTGCCGGCCTCACCTCCATCACATAACATGACATGACTACTTCACAGTACTTGTCTCTTCCACCGCCGGCCTCACCTCCATCACATAACATGACTACTTCACAGTACTGGTCTCTTCCACCGCCGGCCTCACCTCCATCACATAACATGACTACTTCACAGTACTTGTCTCTTCCACCGCCGGCCTCACCTCCATCACATAACATAAATATTTCACAGTACTTGTCTCTTCCACCGCCGGCCTCACCTCCATCACATAACATGACTACTTCACAGTACTTGTCTCTTCCACCGCTTGCCTCGCCTCCATCACATAACATGACTACTTCACAGTACTTGTCTCTTCCACCGCTGGCCTCGCCTCCATCACATAACATGACATGACTACTTCACAGTACTTGTCTCTTCCACCGCCGGCCTCGCCTCCATCACAGATAACATGACTACTTCACAGTACTTGTCTCTTCCACCGCCAGCCTCACCTCCATCACATAACATAACATGACTACTTCACAGTACTTGTCTCTTCCACCGCCGGCCTCGCCTCCATCACATAACATGACTACTTCACAGTACTTGTCTCTTCCACCGCCGGCCTCGCCTCCATCACATAACATGACTACTTCACAGTACTTGTCTCTTCCACCGCCGGCCTCACCTCCATCACATAACATGACTACTTCACAGTACTTATCTCTTCCACCGCCGGCCTCACCTCCATCACATAACATGACTACTTCACAGTACTTGTCTCTTCCACCGCTGGCCTCGCCTCCATCACATAACATGACTACTTCACAGTACTTGTCTCTTCCACCGCCGGCCTCACCTCCATCACATAACATGACTACTTCACCGTACTTGTCTCTTCCACTGCCGGCCTCACCTCCATCACATAACATGACATGACTACTTCACAGTACTTGTCTCTTCCACCGCCGGCCTCACCTCCATCACATAACATGACTACTTCACAGTACTGGTCTCTTCCACCGCCGGCCTCACCTCCATCACATAACATGACTACTTCACAGTACTTGTCTCTTCCACCGCCGGCCTCACCTCCATCACATAACATAAATATTTCACAGTACTTGTCTCTTCCACCGCCGGCCTCACCTCCATCACATAACATGACTACTTCACAGTACTTGTCTCTTCCACCGCTGGCCTCGCCTCCATCACATAACATGACTACTTCACAGTACTTGTCTCTTCCACCGCTGGCCTCGCCTCCATCACATAACATGACTAGTTCACAGTACTGGTCTTTTCCACCGCCGGCCTCGCCTCCATCACATAACATGACATGACTACTTCACAGTACTGGTCTCTTCCACCGCCGGCCTCGCCTCCATCACATAACATGACTACTTCACAGTACTTGTCTCTTCCACCGCCGGTCTCGCCTCCATCACATAACATGACATGACTACTTCACAGTACTTGTCTCTTCCACCGCCGGCCTCACCTCCATCACATAACATAACATGACTACTTCACAGTACGTGTCTGTTCCACCGCCGGCCTCACCTCCATCACATAACATGACTACTTCACAGTACTTGTCTCTTCCACCGCCGGCCTCGCCTCCATCACATGACATGACTACTTCACAGTACTGGTCTCTTCCACCGCCGGCCTCACCTCCATCACATAACATGACTACTTCACAGTACTTGTCTCTTCCACCGCTGGCCTCGCCTCCATCACATAACATGACTACTTCACAGTACTTGTCTCTTCCACCGCTGGCCTCGCCTCCATCACATAACATGACTAGTTCACAGTACTTGTCTCTTCCACCGCCGGCCTCGCCTCCATCACATAACATGACATGAGTACTTCACAGTACTTGTCTCTTCCACCGCCGGCCTCGCCTCCATCACAGATAACATGACTACTTCACAGTACTTGTCTCTTCCACCGCCAGCCTCGCCTCCATCACATAACATGACATGACTACTTCATAGTACTTGTCTCTTCCACCGCCGGCCTCACCTCCATCACATGACATGAATACTTCACAGTACTTGTCTCTTCCACCGCCGGCCTCACCTCCATCACATAACATGACTACTTCACAGTACTGGTCTCTTCCACCGCCGGCCTCACCTCCATCACATAACATGACTACTTCACAGTACTTGTCTCTTCCACCGCCGGCCTCACCTCCATCACATAACATAAATATTTCACAGTACTTGTCTCTTCCACCGCTGGCCTCGCCTCCATCACATAACATGACTACTTCACAGTACTTGTCTCTTCCACCGCTGGCCTCGCCTCCATCACATAACATGACTACTTCACAGTACTTGTCTCTTCCACCGCCGGTCTCGCCTCCATCACATAACATGACATGACTACTTCACAGTACTTGTCTCTTCCACCGCCGGCCTCACCTCCATCACATAACATAACATGACTACTTCACAGTACGTGTCTGTTCCACCGCCGGCCTCACCTCCATCACATAACAGGACTACTTCACAGTACTTGTCTCTTCCACCGCCGGCCTCGCCTCCATCACATAACATGACATGACTACTTCACAGTACTTGTCTCTTCCACCGCCGGCCTCACCTCCATCACATCACATGACATGACTACTTCACAGTACTTGTCTCTTCCACCGCCGGCCTCGCCTCCATCACGACATGACTACTTCACAGTACTGGTCTCTTCCACCGCCGGCCTCACCTCCATCACATAACATGACTACTTCACAGTACTTGTCTCTTCCACCGCTGGCCTCGCCTCCATCACATAACATGACTAGTTCACAGTACTTGTCTCTTCCACCGCCGGCCTCGCCTCCATCACATAACATGACATGACTACTTCACAGTACTTGTCTCTTCCACCGCCGGCCTCGCCTCCATCACAGATAACATGACTACTTCACAGTACTTGTCTCTTCCACCGCCAGCCTCGCCTCCATCACATAACATGACATGACTACTTCACAGTACTTGTCTCTTCCACCGCCGGCCTCACCTCCATCACATGACATGACTACTTCACAGTACTTGTCTCTTCCACCGCCGGCCTCACCTCCATCACATAACATGACTACTTCACAGTACTGGTCTCTTCCACCGCCGGCCTCACCTCCATCACATAACATGACTACTTCACAGTACTTGTCTCTTCCACCGCCGGCCTCACCTCCATCACATAACATAAATATTTCACAGTACTTGTCTCTTCCACCGCTGGCCTCGCCTCCATCACATAACATGACTACTTCACAGTACTTGTCTCTTCCACCGCTGGCCTCGCCTCCATCACATAACATGACTAGTTCACAGTACTTGTCTCTTCCACCGCCGGCCTCGCCTCCATCACATAACATGACATGACTACTTCACAGTACTTGTCTCTTCCACCGCCGGCCTCACCTCCATCACATCACATGACATGACTACTTCACAGTACTTGTCTCTTCCACCGCCGGCCTCACCTCCATCACATGACATGACTACTTCACAGTACTGGTCTCTTCCACCGCTGGCCTCACCTCCATCACATGACATGACTACTTCACAGTACTTGTCTCTTCCACCGCCGGCCTCGCCTCCATCACGACATGACTACTTCACAGTACTGGTCTCTTCCACCGCCGGCCTCACCTCCATCACATAACATGACTACTTCACAGTACTTGTCTCTTCCACCGCTGGCCTCGCCTCCATCACATAACATGACTACTTCACAGTACTTGTCTCTTCCACCGCTGGCCTCGCCTCCATCACATAACATGACTAGTTCACAGTACTTGTCTCTTCCACCGCCGGCCTCGCCTCCATCACATAACATGACATGACTACTTCACAGTACTTGTCTCTTCCACCGCCGGCCTCGCCTCCATCACAGATAACATGACTACTTCACAGTACTTGTCTCTTCCACCGCCAGCCTCGCCTCCATCACATAACATGACATGACTACTTCACAGTACTTGTCTCTTCCACCGCCGGCCTCACCTCCATCACATGACATGACTACTTCACAGTACTTGTCTCTTCCACCGCCGGCCTCACCTCCATCACATAACATGACTACTTCACAGTACTGGTCTCTTCCACCGCCGGCCTCACCTCCATCACATAACATGACTACTTCACAGTACTTGTCTCTTCCACCGCCGGCCTCACCTCCATCACATAACATAAATATTTCACAGTACTTGTCTCTTCCACCGCTGGCCTCGCCTCCATCACATAACATGACTACTTCACAGTACTTGTCTCTTCCACCGCTGGCCTCGCCTCCATCACATAACATGACTAGTTCACAGTACTTGTCTCTTCCACCGCCGGCCTCGCCTCCATCACATAACATGACATGACTACTTCACAGTACTTGTCTCTTCCACCGCCGGCCTCGCCTCCATCACAGATAACATGACTACTTCACAGTACTTGTCTCTTCCACCGCCAGCCTCGCCTCCATCACATAACATAACATGACTACTTCACAGTACTTGTCTCTTCCACCGCCGACCTCGCCTCCATCACATAACATGACTACTTCACAGTACTTGTCTCTTCCACCGCCGGCCTCGCCTCCATCACATAACATGACATGACTACTTCACAGTACTGGTCTCTTCCACCACCGGCCTCACCTCCATCACAGATAACATGACTACTTCACAGTACTTGTCTCTTCCACCGCCGGCCTCACCTCCATCACATAACATGACTACTTCACAGTACTTATCTCTTCCACCGCCGGCCTCACCTCCATCACATAACATGACTACTTCACAGTACTTGTCTCTTCCACCGCTGGCCTCGCCTCCATCACATAACATGACTACTTCACAGTACTTGTCTCTTCCACCGCCGGCCTCACCTCCATCACATGACATGACTACTTCACAGTACTGGTCTCTTCCACCGCTGGCCTCACCTCCATCACATAACATGACATGACTACTTCACAGTACTTGTCTCTTCCACCGCTGGCCTCGCCTCCATCACATAACATGACTACTTCACAGTACTTGTCTCTTCCACCGCCGGCCTCACCTCCATCACAGATAACATGACTACTTCACAGTACTTGTCTCTTTCACCGCCGGCCTCGCCTCCATCACATAACATGACTACTTCACAGTACTGGTCTTTTCCACCGCCGGCCTCGCCTCCATCACATAACATGACATGACTACTTCACAGTACTGGTCTCTTCCACCGCCGGCCTCACCTCCATCACATAACATGACTACTTCACAGTACTTGTCTCTTCCACCGCCGGCCTCACCTCCATCACATAACATGACTACTTCACAGTACTTGTCTCTTCCACCGCTGGCCTCGCCTCCATCACATAACATGACTACTTCACAGTACTTATCTCTTCCACCGCCGGCCTCACCTCCATCACATAACATGACTACTTCACAGTACTTGTCTCTTCCACCGCTGGCCTCGCCTCCATCACATAACATGACTACTTCACAGTACTTGTCTCTTCCACCGCCGGCCTCACCTCCATCACATGACATGACTACTTCACAGTACTGGTCTCTTCCACCGCTGGCCTCACCTCCATCACATGACATGACTACTTCACAGTACTGGTCTCTTCCACCGCTGGCCTCACCTCCATCACATAACATGACATGACTACTTCACAGTACTGGTCTCTTCCACCGCTGGCCTCACCTCCATCACATGACATGACTACTTCACAGTACTTGTCTCTTCCACCGCCGGCCTCACCTCCATCACATGACATGACTACTTCACAGTACTGGTCTCTTCCACCGCTGGCCTCACCTCCATCACATGACATGACTACTTCACAGTACTTGTCTCTTCCACCGCCGGCCTCGCCTCCATCACATGACATGACTACTTCACAGTACTGGTCTCTTCCACCGCCGGCCTCACCTCCATCACATAACATGACATGACTACTTCACAGTACTTGTCTCTTCCACTGCCGGCCTCACCTCCATCACATGACATGACATGACTACTTCACAGTACTTGTCTCTTCCACCGCCGGCCTCACCTCCATCACATGACATGACTACTTCACAGTACTGGTCTCTTCCACCGCCGGCCTCGCCTCCATCACATAACATGACATGACTACTTCACAGTACTTGTCTCTTCCACTGCCGGCCTCACCTCCATCACATGACATGACATGACTACTTCACAGTACTTGTCTCTTCCACCGCCGGCCTCACCTCCATCACATGACATGACTACTTCACAGTACTGGTCTCTTCCACCGCCGGCCTCGCCTCCATCACATAACATGACATGACTACTTCACAGTACTGGTCTCTTCCACCGCCGGCCTCACCTCCATCACATAACATGACATGACTACTTCACAGTACTGGTCTCTTTCAGATGTCTTGACTGTATGGAGACTTTAAAGGAGATGTCCCGCGCCGAAACGGGTTTTTTTTTTTTTAAACCCCCCCCCCCGTTCGGCGCGAGACAACCCCGATGCAGGGGTTAAAAAAACCACCCGCACAGCGCTTACCTGAATCCCGGCGGTCCGGTGACTTCAATACTTACCGCTGAAGATGGCCGCCGGGATCTTCTACCTTCGTGGACCGCAGCTCTTCTGTGCGGTCCACTGCCGATTCCAGCCTCCTGATTGGCTGGAATCGGCACGTGACGGGGCGGAGCTACACGGAGCCGCTCTCTGGCACGAGCGGCTCCATAGAAGACTGCTGAAGACCCGGACTGCGCAAGCGCGGCTAATTTGGCCATCGGAGGGCGAAAATTAGTCGGCTCCATGGGAACGAGGACGCTAGCAACGGAGCAGGTAAGTATAAAACTTTTTATAACTTCTGTATGGCTCATAATTAATGCACAATGTACATTACAAAGTGCATTAATATGGCCATACAGAAGTGTATAGACCCACTTGCTGCCTCGGGACATCTCCTTTAAGCTCGGGTGATGGCGCAACCTTCCACCAGACAAATTAGAAGCTTCAAGCTTTGGAATAGGTGACCAACGTCTCTTGTATGAGTAGAAAACCAGCAAATAAACGTAGTAGTGGCGGGCACGGCTGTCAGCCAGCAGCGGACCACCACGCCTGACTGGAGAAAGATGGGGTCTGAAGGAAATGTCCTGTCGCAGTCTGACAGCTGTGCCTGACGCTCCAGCTATACTGATGAGAAGGTTCTTTACCTGCACATGCGCTCGTGTGCTGGTTCTAACAGGATTTGGGGAGAGGCTTTACAGCAGCCTCATGGCCCGTTCAAACAATGACTTGTATGGTAGACTGTTCTAGGTATGCACTGTGACCTGTCGAGGGAGGGGAGGAGGTGAGCGGTGACGATTGTGAATGGTGGATCCTGTCTTATCTATATATAGGTGTCTCCTCTCAGTGTAATCCTGTCTGTACAGGGAGGGGAGGAGGTGAGCTGTGACGATTGTGAATGGTGGATCCTGTCTTATCTATATATAGGTGTCTCCTCTCAGTGTAATCCTGTCTGTGCAGGGAGGGGAGCTGTGACTATTGTGAATGGTGTCTCCTCTCAGTGTAATCTGGTCTGTACAGGGAGGGGAGGAGGTGAGCTGTGACTATTGTGAATGGTGGCTCCTGTGTTATCTATATATAGGTGTCTCCTCGCAGTGTAATCTGGTGTGTACAGGGAGGGGGGAGGTGAGCTGTGACTATTGTGAATAGTGGCTCCTGTGTTATCTATATATAGGTGTATCCTCAGTGTAATCCTGCCTGTACAGGGAGGGGGGAGGTGAGCTGTGACTATTGTGAACGGTGAGTCCTGTGTTATCTATATATCAGTGTATCCTCTCAGTGTAATCCTATCTGTGCATGGAGGTGAGCTGTGACTATTGTGAATGGTGGCTTCTCTGTTATATATATAGGTGTCACCTCTCAGTGTAATCCTGCCTGTACAGGGAGGGGAGGAGGTTAGCTGTGACTATTGTGAATGATGAATCCTGTGTTATCTATATATAGGTGTCTCCTCTCAGTGTAATCCTGCCTGTGCAGGGAGGGGAGGAGGTTAGCTGTGACTATTGTGAATGATGGATCCCTTGTTATCTATATGTAGGTGTCACCTCTCAGTGTAATCCTGCCTGTACAGGGAGGGGAGGAGGTTAGCTGTGACTATTGTGAATGATGAATCCTGTGTTATCTATATATAGGTGTCTCCTCTCAGTGTAATCCTGTCTGTGCAGGGAGGAGGTGAGCTGTGACTATTGTGAATGGGGGCTTCTGTGTTATCTAAATAGGTGTCTCCTCTGTGTAATCCCGTCTGTATAGGGAGGAGGTGAGCTGTGACTATTGTGAATGATGAATCCTGTGTTATCTATATATAGGTGTCTCCTCTCAGTGTAATCCTGTCTGTACAGGGAGGGGAGGAGGTGAGCTGTGACTATTGTGAATGGTGGACCCTGTGTTACCTATATATAGGTGTCTCCTCTCAGTATAATCCTGTCTGTACAGGGAGGGGAGGAGGTGAGCTGTGACTATTGTGAATGGTGGATCCTGTGTTATCTATATATGTGTCTCCTCTCAGTGTAATCGTCTGTGTGCAGGGAGGGAGAGGAGGTGAGCTGTGACTATTGTGAATGGTGGACCCTGTGTTACCTATGTATAGGTGTCTCCTCTCAGTGTAATCCTGTCTGTACAGGGAGGGGAGGAGGTGAGCTGTGACTATTGTGAATGGTGGGTCCTGTGGTATCTATATATAGATGTCACCTCTCAGTGTAATCCTGTCTGTGCAGGGAGGGGAGGAGGTGAGCTGTGACAGACTTATTAGGCTATGTGGTGGTCAGTGTGAGGATTGCAGAATGTGAGGATGCTTTCCTTTTTTCCTTTTACAGTATAGGTTGTGTGTTTCTAGGCCCGCCCCCCTCTGATGAGACGCGCTGTAATAAATGACAGATTCCGGTGTCCATCGTATATTTTATCAGACAACTTTATATACAATTTTAATAAAAATGAACAAAGCGGTAGATTTAAAGGAACATTACAGCATAACTAGTTGGAGACAGAAGCTTTGTTCGCTTGAGGCTTAGTGAGGAGTCTCGTTGGTTTGATACATAACTCTCACGGACACAGATGTATTCTGGGAAGACCAATGAACCTACTTAACGAGGTTGTGGAGCGCCGCCGCCGGCCTCATGACTTTATCCACATTATTTTTTTTTACTTGTTTCCCTTCGTTTGAATGGGCTCCTCTTGGGTCAGGCTGTCAAAGCTGTCAAGTGGGCGGTTCCCACAGCACATACCTAATTGTCATGTCGAACTTGATTGACAGTCCAATATCAGCCTTTCGCAGTGAGTTGTAGGGACCATCCATATTGATAGTACTGGGAGCCGGACCCAAGAACTGTCCGTCTGAGTGAAGGGAGGAGACTGGGGACAAAGTTAGTAGGGCCGCAGAGCTACACGGCCGCAGAGCTACACGGCCGCAGAGCTACACGGCCACCCACGCTGATCTTATCCCATGACAGGAAGTGAACATGTGACCAAAACAATAAAATAAAATTCTGACTACCATCCAAGCCCCCATAATCCATTCTGCGGTTGTCAGCTCTGTCCCTTTCCTTTCTTGTGACTGGGTGCCTCAATTTACTTTCAAATCAAGTAGAGCCACACAATCGCCGGGGCAAAGCCGCCCCAAGTACCCGGCGCTAAACCCACTAATATAGAGCCCGCGGCCACCGCTCCTCCCACCTCTATATCAGGTACTTTGCTACTGTTGCTGGTAAACTTTACTTATTTTTCCTTCATTGTTGAAAGAAAGCAAAAAAATGTAAAAAAAAATTTCCCACAAAAATTGTAACAAAAACAGAAAAACCGCAAATCGCTCCTTAAGGCATGCTGATATGAGAGAAAGCTAGAAAACCATGCGAAGAGCAACCAAACCCCAAACTAAATGTTACTAGTGGAAGCGGATAGATGCCGTCGTCGTACAGAAGACCATGGAGGAGTTAGCCGAGACCGCTGCCGTCATGGCGAGCGCCGCCGGCCTCACCCATACCTCAAGACAATCCAAGAACAAGTCAAGTTATAACCAGAGCTCACGCTATTAAAGACAATGGCGGGACGGATGGCTGCTATGGGGAAGGAGGGCAGCTCTGACACATGGGGTCCCGTCAATGAAGACAACCCAAGTCTCTGGAAGGAAAAGGTCCACTTTATTCCCAATGAGAAGGACAACAGTGAATCCGTCATTGTGCGACGAGTCTGACGGTTCCTTCATGCGATCAGAGTAAACGGAGGCCAGGAGTCGGTGGAGACGGTCATGCTGAATATTCTTCCCAGATACCCATCTCACTCTGACGGCGGTAACGATGGAGTCGGCATACTTGGCTGAGGTACACGAGTTTTCCAGCGGTCGAAAATCTCACTTTTTCTTTTTTTCAGATTTTTCCTCTTCTTCCCAACTGAAAAACAGGAGGGGGAACATCCCCAGGAGGCAGCCGATGGCGACCCCTATTGCTTTTCCCTAAAAAAGTACAAGGAGGTAAGTCAGTTGGCTTAATTATGAAGGTAACAAATATTACATCTAAATTCATTATGTATACAGCCCCGCCCCAATGTATACAGCCCCGCCCCAATGTATACAGGACAGCTAGTGTTACCTTGGTTAGTTATTCCTTTCTACTCCTCCCACATTCTGAACATAACACGGAGTAAATCTCAGACAGTCAGCATAATTCCTGTGTGACATCATGGACTGCACCACACAAGCTCCTACCCTAGTTACTGCTGATGACTGGAGCCTCCTGTCACACAGGTATAATAGAGGACCTCACAGCTCATCCTCCTGATGGTACTGGTTCTATGGGATTGATAGCACAGTGCAGAGGAAGACAAAGCAGGGAAAAATCTCACCATTAAAATGGGGCCCAATAAGCATCAGACAGGAAGCTGCACTGCATGGAAGTGACTGCAATATATAGAGAAGACCTCCAGAGAGCGAGGCGCAATCAGGTGAGGGGGCAGGGCTGGAAAAAGGGGTTCTTGCAGAGTCGCTTCTTAAGGTGCCAGGCAAGAATTGTCTGATAAATAGTATCGATTTTTAACAGGTTCAACATCTACATGAGCCTCGGACTTGGGCTTATCCCCCGGGGAACAAAAGGATTCAATATCTCTGATTCTTCTTTCAGGAGCCTCTACGCTGGTGTACACAGCTCTGTACACACTGCAGTGGCCTGAAATGGTATTGCAGACAAGGCTCCAAATCACCTGAATAGGAACCTTACCTGCAATACCGTTTTGGAGCACTGCAGCGAGTACAAAGTGGTGTGCGGACCCCTGCAAAATTACTGATGACCCCATCCTGAGGATAATCCAATAATCGAAAGCTGAAGAGTCCCTTAAGGGGAGAGACTAGAAACAAAACAATAATGTTAGGAGCGCCGGAACGCAGACAGAAGAAATATGTTCTTGCCCTCAAATTGATTAACTTGGTCTTTAAAGAGTTAATGTAATCTCCCACAATGCAACAAAACACACCCGCTCTACACAAAGGCAGGCAGAGGGAAACAGAATTCTGATTACAGCTCTGGTGCATCCTTCATGGGCAGCAGTCCATCGGTGAACGAGGGGCGCGCTGCTGACGGACGGAACAGTTACACCCCCCACCCAACACCCGGCCTCCAGTGCCTAAATAAGAGGGGCCCCACAATTGACGAACGTTAGGGCCCCGCTGACAATCCGCCTTGCCGCTGAAGGAAAAGTTTGTTCTCTCTACTTTTGTGATGAAGAATAAAGCAAATCGCAGCGCTGAGAATCGAAGCCACCAGGCCTCAGAGGCGGCCCACAGCCGGCGGACACAAATCATCCTTACCCCTGAGTGATGCGGCCCTCTTATTAACCCCTCGCTGAAACTACAGAACGTCCTGCAATAAAGGAGCCCTCGCACCACTATGGCGGCGGGAAAGTTATAAAGTTCTGGCGGTCAGACAAGAATTCTAGTTTATAAAAGTAGTATATCAAAACGTTATAGAGCATAGAGATGTGCCGCCCCCCCCCCACCTGCAATGTACATAGTGCTGTGCCGCCCCCCCCCTGTACATAGTGCTGTGCCGCCCCCCCCTGTACATAGTGCTGTGCCGCCCCCCCCCCCTGTACATAGTGCTGTGCCGCCCCCCCCCCCCTGTACATAGTGCTGTGCCGCCCCCCCCCTGTACATAGTGCTGTGCCGCCCCCCCCCCTGTACATAGAGCTGTGCCGCCCCCTCCCCAGTGTACATAGACATGTGCCTCCCCCCTCCCCAGTGTACATAGCTGTGCCGCCCCCTCCCCAGTGTAGAGATGTGCCGCCCCCTCCCCAGTGTAAATAGAGATGTGCCGCCCCCTCCCCAGTGTACATAGAGCTGTGCCGCACCCCCCGTGTACATAGAGCTGTGTCGCCCCCCCCCCCAGTGTAGAGATGTGCCGCCCCCCCTGCAATGTACATAGAGCTGTGCCGCCCCCCCCCCCCCGTGTGCATAGAGCTGTGCCGCCCCCCCTCCCCAGTGCACATAGAGATGTGCCGCCCCCCTCCCCAGAGTACATAGAGATGTGCCGCCCCCCCGCCCCAGAGTACATAGAGATGTGCCGCCCCCCCCCCCCCCCCGTGTACATAGAGATGTGCCGCCCCCCTCCCCAGTGTACATAGAGATGTGCCGCCCCCCTCCCCAGTGTACATAGAGATGTGCCGCCCCCCTCCCCAGTGTACATAGACATGTGCCGCCCCCCCCACAGTGTACATAGAGCTGTGCCACCGCCCCCCCCCAGTGTACATAGAGCTGTGCCACCGCCCCCCCCAGTGTACATAGAGCTGTGCCACCGCCCCCCCCCCAGTGTACATAGAGCTGTGCCACCGCCCCCCCCCAGTGTACATAGAGCTGTGCCACCGCCCCCCCCCAGTGTACATAGAGATGTGCCGCCCACCTCCCCAGTGTACAGAGAGATGTGCCGCCCCCCCCCAGTGTACAGAGAGCTGTGCCACCGCCCCCCCCCCAGTGTACAGGGAGCTGTGCCACCGCCCCCCCCCCAGTGTACAGAGAGATGTGCCCCCCCCCCAAGTGTACATAGCGCTGTGCCGCCCCCCAAGTGTACATAGAGCTGTGCCCCCCCCCCCCCGTGTACATAGAGATGTGCCGCCCCCCCAAGTGTACATAGAGCTGTGCCCCCCCCCCCTCCAGTGTACATAGAGATGTGCCGCCCCCTCCAGTGTACATAGAGATGTGCCGCCCGCCCCCCCTCCCCTCCAGTGTACAGAGATGTGCCCCCC
Source organism: Eleutherodactylus coqui (assembly GCF_035609145.1). Classification (NCBI taxonomy): domain Eukaryota; kingdom Metazoa; phylum Chordata; class Amphibia; order Anura; family Eleutherodactylidae; genus Eleutherodactylus; species Eleutherodactylus coqui. Next base: position 176,478,434 of record NC_089845.1, read on the forward strand.
TCCCCGTGTACATAGAGATGTGCCGCCGCCCCCCCCCCAGTGTACATAGAGATATGCGCCCCCCTCCCCAGTGTATATAGAGATGTGCCGCCCCCCTCCCCAGTGTACATAGAGATGTGCCGCCCCCCTCCCCAGTGTACATAGAGCTGTGCCGCCCCCCTCCCCAGTGTACATAGAGATGTGCCGCCCCCCTTCCCAGTGTACATAGAGCTGTGCCGCCCCCCTCCCCAGTGTACATAGAGCTGTGCCGCCCCCCTTCCCAGTGTACATAGAGCTGTGCCGCCCCCCTCCCCAGTGTACATAGAGCTGTGCCACCGCCCCCCCAGTGTACATAGAGCTGTGCCACCGCCCCCCCAGTGTACATAGAGCTGTGCCACCGCCCCCCCAGTGTACATAGAGCTGTGCCACCGCCCCCCCCCAGTGTACAGAGAGATGTGCCGCCCCCTCCAGTGTACATAGAGATGTGCCGCCCGCCTCCCCTCCAGTGTACAGAGATGTGCCCCCCTCCCCGTGTACATAGAGATGTGCCGCCCCCCTCCCCAGTGTACATAGAGCTGTGCCGCCCCCCTCCCCAGTGTACATAGAGCTGTGCCGCCCCCCTCCCCAGTGTACATAGAGCTGTGCCGTCCCCCCCAGTGTACATAGAGCTGTGCCACCGCCCCCCCAGTGTACATAGAGCTGTGCCACCGCCCCCCCCCCCCAGTGTACATAGAGCTGTGCCACCGCCCCCCCCCCCAGTGTACAGAGAGATGTGCCGCCCGCCCCCCCTCCCCTCCAGTGTACAGAGATGTGCCCCCCTCCCCGTGTACATAGAGATGTGCCGCCCCCCTCCCCAGTGTACATAGAGCTGTGCCGCCCCCCTCCCCAGTGTACATAGAGCTGTGCCGCCCCCCTCCCCAGTGTACATAGAGCTGTGCCGCCCCCCTCCCCAGTGTACATAGAGCTGTGCCGTCCCCCCCAGTGTACATAGAGCTGTGCCACCGCCCCCCCCAGTGTACATAGAGCTGTGCCACCGCCCCCCCCCCCAGTGTACATAGAGCTGTGCCACCGCCCCCCCCCCAGTGTACAGAGAGATGTGCCGCCCGCCCCCCCCTCCCCTCCAGTGTACAGAGATGTGCCCCCCTCCCCGTGTACATAGAGATGTGCCGCCCCCCTCCCCAGTGTACATAGAGATGTGCCGCCGCCCCCCCCCCCAGTGTACATAGAGCTGTGCCGACCCCCTCCCCAGTGTACATAGAGCTGTGCCGCCCCCCTCCCCAGTGTAGAGATGTGCCCCCCTCCCCGTGTACATAGAGATGTGCCGCCCCCCTCCCCAGTGTACATAGAGCTGTGCCGCCCCCCCCAGTGTACATAGAGCTGTGCCACCGCCCCCCCCAGTGTACATAGAGCTGTGCCACCGCCCCCCCCCCCAGTGTACATAGAGCTGTGCCACCGCCCCCCCCCCCCCAGTGTACAGAGAGATGTGCCGCCCCCTCCAGTGTACATAGAGATGTGCCGCCCCCTCCAGTGTACATAGAGATGTGCCGCCCCCTCCAGTGTACATAGAGATGTGCCGCCAACCCCCCCCCCCAGTGTACAGAGAGATGTGCCGCCCCCTCCAGTGTACATAGAGATGTGCCGCCCCCTCCAGTGTACATAGAGATGTGCCGCCAACCCCCCCCCCCCCCCCCCATGTGCAGAGTTGTGCATTTCCAGCAACACATTGGCTCCTCTTACCATTATCTGATTGGAGGGACATCTGGATCAGTTAGGGAGTCGGTGGAGGAGGGGCCAATAATTCCTTTTTGCTAAAACCCCTTGAACATTCCCTTTAAGTGACCAATTTGAGCATTGTCTGCAGCCGGCCCTGTACTTCCCCCGCACTGCCACAAGGAGGACTACCGAGAGGTTTGCCGCATTCAGCAGAGCGCCGTGGGGCTTGTTCTTTGCAGGAAGAGTTGTAGTTCTGGCTGCTCCCAGTTGGGGGGGCGGCGGCTGTTTTTTTACAGTATTTTTTGGGAGGCGAACAAAAGAAAAATACCAAATTATGTTCCTTTTATCTTTTTACTGAGTTCACCAACAGAAACAAAAACATTCTAAAAATATTTTCGTTGTTTTATCCAAAGCGTTTCTACGAGGCGAGCGCACAGGATCAGCACGGGAGGCTAGGCGGGCCGGACTAGAGGGACACGGACTTCATTCAGCCTAACGAACTCCGTCCCTCCGCCCCTATGTCCCTCCGCCCCTATGTCCCTCCGCCCCTATGTCCCTCCGCCCCTATGTCCCTCCGCCCCTCCGTCCCTCCGCCCCTATGTCCCTCCGCCCCTATGTCCCTCCGCCCCTATGTCCCTTCGCCCCTATGTCCCTCCGCCCCTCCGCCCCTATGTCCCTCCGCCCCTATGTCCCTCCGCCCCTATGTCCCTCCGCCCCTCCGTCCCTCCGCCCCTATGTCCCTCCGCCCCTATGTCCCTCCGCCCCTATGTCCCTCCGTCCCTCCGTCCCTCCGCCCCATGTCCCTCCGCCCCATGTCCCTCCGCCCCATGTCCCTCCGCCCCTATGTCCCTCCGTCCCTCCGCCCCTCCGCCCCTCCGAGCGCGGCATTTAAACTGGAGGTTTTCTTTGAATTAAACTTTGACACAATTTTTCAGTCCATCAGGAGGACTTGAAGATGTGATCATTGTGTCTCTAGGATGGTACACTGCAATACTTATGTAGTGCATTCTACTAAGCCTATTACTGTGCTGGAGGCGGGGCCTAATAGGCAGGGTTACAGCAGACGTGGAGGCTTTTGTCAGGCTGCCAACCGGTGACAGAAGGAGCCCCTCCCCCGCCATCTGCTTGCATACTGCAGTGAATACTTGTGGCATGTAAGGTGTTAAACCACCAGAATTAGGGGTTTCTCTGTTGCTGTCAGTAGTCAGCCAAGCCACCGCCGTAAAAAGTAGGTGCAGATTTCAAGCCCATTATTGGGGTCAGTAAACTGAGTTGCATGTCACTAAGGGGTTAAGTTGTGTTACTCGCAGATTATTTGGCAGGATGACAAACTACAATAAAAGTCTGCGGGAACGATTGATGTCATAGATGCCCGTCCGCCGCCCTGATGTCAGAGATGCCCGTCCGCCGCCCTGATGTCATAGTTGCCCGTCCGCCGCCCTGATGTCATAGATGCCCGTCCGCCGCCCTGATGTCATAGATGCCCGTCCGCCGCCCTGATGTCATAGATGCCCGTCCGCCGCCCTGATGTCATAGATGCCCGTCCGCCGCCCTGATGTCATAGATGCCCGTCCGCCGCCCTGATGTCATAGATGCCCGTCCGCCGCCCTGATGTCATAGATGCCCGTCCGCCGCCCTGATGTCATAGATGCCCGTCCGCCGCCCGCCGTTCAGGGGGGGTTCAAAGTCACATTTGGTAAGATTGGCAGCATGCACCATTTACAACTTTTGATGGTACTCATGGCTCTAGTGTGCCTCACAGCAGCGGGAGACGGATGATGTCAGAGCTACAACAGAGGACGTAGCGGGAGGCCGACAGCCAGCCCTGACAGCACTATGCAACATAGTAACAGTATGTAAGGCCGAATGAAGACAATGTCCATCTAGTCCAGCCTGTTTAGCCTCCTGTGTTGTTGATCCAGAGGAAGGCAAAAAACCCCAAGAGCAGAAGCCAATTAGCCCTTTTGGGGAAAAAATTCCTTCCCGACTCCCTAATGGCAATCAGACTAATCCCTGGACCAACCCCTAATAGTTCCTACCTGCCTGTATACCCGGATTAACAATTAGCCTAAGATTTATACCCTGTAATATCCTTCCTCTCCAGAAAGACATCAAGTCCCTCTTACACTCCTCTATGGATCCTGCCATCACCACGTCCTCAGGCAGAGAGTTCCACAGTCTCACTGCTCTTACAGTAAAGAACCCCCTTCTGTGTTGGTGATGAAACCTGCTTTCTTCTAGACGTAGCGGATGTCCTCTTGTTACCGCCGCAGTCCTGGGTATAAACAGATCCTGGAGAGATCCTTGTATCGTCCCATCATGGATTTATACACAGTTATTTGGTTGCCCCTTAGCCGTCCTTTTTCCGGGGTGAATAATCCCAGTTTTGGTGCCTCTCTGGGTATTCCAGTCCCGTCATTCCATGTATTAGTTTAGTTGCCCTTCTTTGAACCCCCTCCAGCACTGTGACATCTTTCCTGAGCCCCGGTGACCAGAACTGTACGCAGTATTCCATGTGGGGCCTGACAAGTGCCTTATATAGTGGGGGGATAATGTTCTCACCCCTCGCCCCTATACCTCTTTTACTGCACCCCAAGACTTTATTAGCTTTTGCAGCAGCTGACTGGCATTGATTGCTTCAGTTTAGTCTACAGCCCACTAGTATCCCCAGGTCTTTACCCTAGCAGTACCCCATTTAGTGTATATTGGTGACATCCATTTCTCCTGCCCATGTGCAGAACCTTACATTTATCCACATTGACCCTCATTTCACCCCCCCCCCCCCAAGCCCCCGGCTTATCTCTGTCCGTTTGTAGCCGCACATTGTCCTCCGTTGCATTGATTATATTGTATAATTTTGTGTCATCTGCAAATATTTATATTTTACTGTGCAGCCCCTCTATCAGGTCGTTGATAAATATATTGAACAGAATGGGGCCCAATACTGAGCTCTGTGCCCCCCCCCCCCCCACTAGTGACTGTGGTCCAATCAGAGTCTGAGCCATTTATTACCCCCCTCTGCTTTCTATCATTGAGCCAATTTTTTACCTACTTACACACGTTTTCACCCAATCCGAGCTTCTCATTTTATATATCAGCCTATTATGCGGCACGGTGTCAAAGGCTTTAGAGAAGTCCAGATATACGAGACCAATAGACTCTCCCAGGTCCAGCCTAGAGCTTACTTCATGGTAGAAGCTGATCAGATTGGTCTGACATGACCGACCCTTCATGAATCCGTGCTGGTGAGGAGTTATTCCGTTGTCCTCCTTGAGGTATTCTAGGATGGCGTCTCTCAGAAACCCCTCGAATATTTTTCCCGTTACTGAGGTGAGACTTACCGGCCTGTAGTTACCAGGCTCACTTTGGTCCCCTTTTTGTAAATTGGAACCACGTTGGTAATGCGCCAATCCAATGGTACAACCCCAGTCTTGATAGTATCCACAAATATTAGATATAACGGCCTAGCTATCTCACCACTTAGTACCCTTAGTACCCTTGGGTGTATTCCATCTGGGCCCGGCAATTTATCGATTTTAATCTTCTTTAACCGGTTCCGCACCTCCTCCTGCGTTAGGTATGACATATTTTGTGAGGGGTTCATTTTATTCCCCTGCATCTCGTGGGGCATTTCCTTTTCGGTTGTGAATATGCTTGAAAAGAAACTATTTAATAGATTTGCCTTACCCCCATCATCTTCAATGATTTCTCCTGCATTATTTGTTAAAGGGCCAGCGCTCTCCCTGCAAATCCTTTTGCTGTTAATATAGGTGAAGAATAGTTTCGGGTTGTTTTTGCTCTCTTTGGCGATCCGTCTTTCCGCCTCCTCCTTGGCAGTTTAGATCTTATCTTTGTATATTTTGTTTTTTTCCCTGTATGATTTTAGCGCTTCTTCGCTGCCTTGTTGCTTTAGTAGTTGGAACGCTTTCTTTTTTTCGTTTATTGCCCCCTTACTGTCTTGTCGAGCCACATTGGTTTCCCTCTACTTGTAGTTCTTTTATTTTTGTATGGTATGAACTGCTCACATGAGGTGATTAGGATCCTTTTAAACTCCTCCCATTTGTCCTCTGTACTGTTATTTTTGAGGATGTTGTCCCAATTAATGTTACCTATTGTAGTTCTCAGCTGATCAGATTTTGCTTTACTAAAGTTTAGTTTCTTTGTCACTCCCTGATAAGGCTTCCTATTGATTGACAGCTGGAAGTTGATTATATTGTGGTCGCTGTTCCCCAAGTGCCCCTCAACCTGCACCCCCATTATTCGGTCTGGTTTGTTGGTTAGTACTAGGTCCAGAATGGCTCTCCCTCTAGTTGGCTCCCGCACAAGTTGGGTAAGGTAGTTATCTTTAATTGATCTCAGGAACTTATCACCCCTGTGAGATTTGCAGGTTTCGTTCTCCCATGTTATATCTGGGTAATTAAAGTCCCCCATGATAATTACTTCGTTTCGTTTTGACACCTCATCTATCTGCCTTAGTAGTAAGTCTTCAGTTTCTTCTGTTGCTTTTGGTGGTCGATAGAAGACCCCTATCAGGATTTTGTTATTTTTCCTCCCTGTATTTCTACCCACAGAGATTCCACCTGTTCGTCTCCTACCCCTATGTCCTCCCGTAGCCTCGGCATTAAGTACGATTTAACGTACAGGCATACCCCTCCCCCTTTCTGGTTCCTTCGGTCTCTTCTGAAGAGATTGTAACCCTGTAAATTCGCCGCCCAATTGCACTTATCATCAAGCCATGTTTCCGTTATTCCGACTATATCATAACTTTCATCAGTCATTCTCGCTTCAAGCTCACCCACTTTACCGATCAGACTTCGTGCATTCGTGATCATACAATTTATACAGGTTTTTTTGTTCTTTGAGTTCGTTTTGTTGCTATTCGTACTAATGGCTGATCTATCAGTTCTAACTGTACTAACCCCACCCCCTGCTCGACCCCCTTTCCCTTTGCTTGGACCCAGGTCACTAGTTACACTGCCTACCCCACTATTTCTCATTTTACCCTCCCCCCCAGTCCCTAGTTTAAACACTCCTCCAGCCTTCTAGCCACCTTCTCCCCCAGCACAGCTGCACCCTCCCCATTGAGATGCAGCCCGTCCCTACGGTAGAGCCTGTAGCCGACAGCAAAGTCAGCCCAGTTCTCCAGGAACCCAAATCCCTCCTCCTTACACCAACTCCGGAGCCACTTGTTTACCTCCCTAAGATCCTGCTGCCTTTCTAGTGTGGCTTTAGGTGCAGGTAGTGTTTCCGAGAAAACTACCCTGGAGGTCCTTGCCCTAAGCTTGGACCCCAAGTCCTTGAAATCATCTTTGAGGGCCCTCCATTGACCTCTAACTTGTTCATTGGTGCCAACGTGCACCATGACTGCTGGATCCTCACCAGCCCCTCCCAGTAATCTGTCAATCCGATCCGCGATGTGTCGAACTCGAGCGCCAGGAAGACAACACACCGTTCGACGATCCCGGTCTTTATGGCAGATTGCCCTATCTGTCCCCCTTATAATCGAGTCCCCCACCACTAGGACCTGTCTAGCCTGCCCTGCGCTTCCCGTCCCCAACTCACTGGAGCAGTCATCGCCCTGGCGTTCAGAGGGCATGTCGTGCCACAGCGGTGATGGCTCTGTAATGGCACCCCCCTCATCAGAGGAGAAAGAGGTCCAGCAAGAAATGACTCTACCCACAAAGAACTGTGTAGTACATACACAGAGTCCTCTTGAATAGAGAAAAAGAAGTGCTGGTTGTGGGGGATTCCCTATTGAGAGGAACAGAGGCCGCTGTCTGTAGACCTGACACCTCACGAGAGGGCTGCTGTCTTCCGGGGGTCACAAATTACAGATGTCTGATAGGCTGTCAAGACTCTTCAGTCCTACAGAACACCACCCATTCCAACTAATACATGTAGGGACAAATGGCACTGCAAAAAAGGACCTTGCAACTATCTACAGAGACTTTGAAGACCACAGAAAGAAAGTGAAGGAACTAGGAGCTCAGGTGGTCTTCTCATCCATCCTCCCAGTGGATGGCCATGGAATAAGGAGATGGAGCAGAATCCTAGAGGTGAACAACTGGCTACATCGATGGCGCTGTTAGCAAAGAATTGGATTCCTAGACCATGGAGTGAATTACCTATATGATGGACTGCTTGCTAGAGACGCATTGCATCGTACAAATACAGGTAAGCATATATGTGGTGGGCGCCTTGCTTCACTCATTAGGAGAGCTTTAAACTAGAACAATATGGGAAGGAAAGTGAAAGGCTTAAAATATACATCTAATCATGCATCTGAGAACCTCGCTATTAGAAGTGGAAAAAAAGAACAAAGACAAAAAATTCAGAATGCAAGTAGAGGAACAAGAGACCCCGATCACAAACTAACATGTTTCTACACAAATGCCCAGAGAATGGGAAACAAACAAGGAGAACTGGAGCTCCGAACACAGGAAGAGAAATATGATGTCATCGGCATCACGGAAACTTGGTGGGATGATACACATGATTGGATACAAGGCTTGAAGGATACAATGTATTTATAAGAAACAGACCTAATAAAAGGGGGGGGGGGGGTTGTGTTGTATGTTAGGAAAACATTCATCTCCACAGAGATTCAAGCTTCAGAGCCGGGAGTTCTGTAGAAACTGTTTGGGTAAGAATACAAGGAGAGAACAACAGAAAGGACACCATAGTGGGCATTTACTATAGGCCGCCTGGACAAGCAGAAGATATGAAGGAACTCTTTCTACATCAGATGGCCAAGCTCTCAAAGAAGCCCAACACAGTGATCATGGGGGATTTTACCCATCCAGACATTTGTTGGGAATCTCTCAGGTAAAAGTAATGGATCCAACAGATTCTTATCCGCTCTTGTGACAACTTTATCTTCTAGAAGGTAGAAGAGAAAACAAGGGGATCTGCTATCTTGGGCCTAATTCTTACCAACAGGCAGGGAATGGTTGAGGAAGTAAGGGTGGCTGGGACCTTAGGAGGCAGTGATCATGATATCCTTGGATGTTGGATAACAAGGGGAGGAAGACCTGAGAAGACTCAGACCTCAAGGTTGGATTTCAGAAAGGCAGATTTTAGTGAACTCAGAAAGAGGAAGAATCCAACGGCTGGATGTTCTTAAGGACAGAAATGTCCAAGAAGGTTGGGAGATATTGTGAAATGAGATTCACAAAGCACAATCGTTACCAATCCCTAAAAGAAGGAAGAATGGGAAGCATTTAAAGAGACCCGGATGGATGAACACAGAACTTGTACACATGTTAAAGGAAGAAAGATATGTTTATCAAATGGAAAGAGGGGGAATATCTAAAGAAGAATATAATGGGGTCTGCAGAAACTGTAGGGCAAGGGTCAGAAAAGCTAAAGCTGATAATGAATTGTGGCTTGTAAGAGAGGCCAAAAGCCATAAAAAGGATTTGGGGGTCAAAAGCAAAATAAAAGTCAAAGATGCTATTGGACGCTTACAAGATGAAAATGGTGAATTAGTGAAGAATGATGTTGAGAAGGACGGACTTTTAAATTCCTAATTTGTATCTGTTTTCTCTCAGAAAGTAGATGGAACAGCTTTACACCCCACACATCACACACACAGCTTTTCTTCTCCCACAGCAGTGACATCACCACAGGTCCTTCAGCCCACCGGATCTCTGTGGTGGCGGTAGGTCAGTGTCTCCTGTCAGGACCGCTGAGTTGTGTCTGAGATAATAACGGCTTAGTTGTATTCTCAGTGTGTTAGTTTTGTCCTCCCCATCCAAGAGCCCTAACTGTGCTGTTCTTCTGTTGGTCAGACTCAGTTTGATATATGTTGTAGGACCGTTGACTTCTGGAAGCACTTCATATGTATTGTCATTGTTTCTTCTGCGTTGGCGTCTGGACTGTTCTCTCTGCATTGGAATCTATATAACCATGTTTGAGCATTCTGGATCTTGTACTGCGCTGTATACTGTATATGTGATTAGTACTCCACTATATTCATACTCTGTACATTGGGATGATGGATGTTCTGCTGTGGTCTTCACTTCAGACTATATTCTCCCGGGATATAATCGGAGATCGTACCCACATTAGTGCAGCGGGGTCATCCATCTCGATTATTGATCAGTCTGCTATACTATTTATGTGGAGTCATTAAGCTGACTGAAGTTGATCTTCAGCGGAGGGGACGCCGGGCGCATGCCTATGGTCCGTGAGGTTGGTGCTGCAGCGATCCGCTGTCTGCAGACGCTCGCACTCACACGACTCGTCATCTCCCACATACGCAGTTGGTCTATGGAGACGCCGGCGTTATGCCGGTATGACATAGTCCTCTGATCTATACATGAATCACAGTGGTATGAGATATCTACATAGTCAAAGCTAAGACCGTCACACAGAGTTTAAAATGAGAATTGTATTAGAAATTATTTACAAAGCCAAGGCCTACTAACGAAAAACAATGACCTAAAACATCTAGTAACAGGACAGATACCCAACAGGGGGATCCTGGGGCGGGTGGGGGAGGGAGAGATGTGTCAACGACTCCTGTTTAATCTTCCCCAAAATCGACAAGAGTCACTTATATTTAGTAGATGGAACCGTGACCTCTGTCCAGGTAAGTGCCGTAGCCTCTGTCCAGGTAAGTGCCGTAGCCTCTGTCCAGGTAAGTGCCGTAGCCTCTGTCCAGGTAAGGGTGTAGCCTCTGTCCAGGTAAGGGTGTAGCCTCTGTCCAGGTAAGGGTGTAGCCTCTGTCCAGGTAAGGGTGTAGCCTCTGTCCAGGTAAGGGTGTAGCCTCTGTCCAGGTAAGGGTGTAGCCCTTAGGCTGTCGTGTGGTTCGGATATGCTCCAAAAGGAGACTGTTATTCAGTAAGGATATATGTGGTACGCATCGAACAGCCGCTTTGTTTTTGGGACTCTTGTGATTTTAATATTTGAACCGGTGTCATTTGGTGCATTGTTTGCACTTTGTCATTTGGTGCATTGTTTGCACTTTATCTGTTGGTGCTTTGTTTGCACTTTATCTGTTGGTGCTTTGTTTGCACTTTATCTGTTGGTGCTTTGTTTGCACTTTATCTGTTGGTGCTTTGTTTGCACTTTATCTGTTGGTGCATTGTTTGCACTTTATCTGTTGGTGCTTTGTTTGCACTTTATCTGTTGGTGCATTGTTTGCACTTTATCTGTTGGTGCTTTGTTTGCACTTTATCATTTGGTGCATTGTTTGCACTTTGTCATTTGGTGCATTGTTTGCACTTTGTCATTTGGTGCATTGTTTGCACTTTGTCATTTGGTGCATTGTTTGCACTTTGTCATTTGGTGCATTGTTTGCACTTTATCTGTTGGTGCTTTGTTTGCACTTTATCTGTTGGTGCTTTGTTTGCACTTTATCTGTTGGTGCTTTGTTTGCACTTTATCTGTTGGTGCTTTGTTTGCACTTTATCTGTTGGTGCTTTGTTTGCACTTTATCTGTTGGTGCTTTGTTTGCACTTTATCTGTTGGTGCTTTGTTTGCACTTTATCTGTTGGTGCTTTGTTTGCACTTTATCTGTTGGTGCTTTGTTTGCACTTTATCTGTTGGTGCTTTGTTTGCACTTTATCTGTTGGTGCTTTGTTTGCACTTTATCTGTTGGTGCTTTGTTTGCACTTTATCTTTTGGTGCATTGTTTGCACTTTATCTTTTGGTGCATTGTTTGCACTTTATCTTTTGGTGCATTGTTTGCACTTTATCTTTTGGTGCATTGTTTGCACTTTATCTTTTGGTGCATTGTTTGCACTTTATCTTTTGGTGCATTGTTTGCACTTTATCTTTTGGTGCATTGTTTGCACTTTATCTTTTGGTGCATTGTTTGCACTTTATCTTTTGGTGCATTGTTTGCACTTTATCTTTTGGTGCATTGTTTGCACTTTATCTTTTGGTGCATTGTTTGCACTTTATCTTTTGGTGCATTGTTTGCACTTTGTCATTTGGTGCATTGTTTGCACTTTATCATTTGGTGCATTGTTTGCACTTTATCTTTTGGTGCATTGTTTGCACTTTGTCATTTGGTGCATTGTTTGCACTTTATCATTTGGTGCATTGTTTGCACTTTATCATTTGGTGCATTGTTTGCACTTTGTCATTTGGTGCATTGTTTGCACTTTATCTTTTGGTGCATTGTTTGCACTTTATCTTTTGGTGCATTGTTTGCACTTTATCTGTTGGTGCTTTGTTTGCACTTTATCTTTTGGTGCATTGTTTGCACTTTATCTTTTGGTGCATTGTTTGCACTTTATCTTTTGGTGCATTGTTTGCACTTTATCTTTTGGTGCATTGTTTGCACTTTATCTTTTGGTGCATTGTTTGCACTTTATCTTTTGGTGCATTGTTTGCACTTTATCTTTTGGTGCATTGTTTGCACTTTGTCATTTGGTGCATTGTTTGCACTTTATCATTTGGTGCATTGTTTGCACTTTATCTTTTGGTGCATTGTTTGCACTTTGTCATTTGGTGCATTGTTTGCACTTTATCATTTGGTGCATTGTTTGCACTTTATCATTTGGTGCATTGTTTGCACTTTGTCATTTGGTGCATTGTTTGCACTTTATCTTTTGGTGCATTGTTTGCACTTTATCTTTTGGTGCATTGTTTGCACTTTATCTGTTGGTGCTTTGTTTGCACTTTATCTTTTGGTGCATTGTTTGCACTTTATCTTTTGGTGCATTGTTTGCACTTTATCTTTTGGTGCATTGTTTGCACTTTGTCATTTGGTGCATTGTTTGCACTTTATCATTTGGTGCATTGTTTGCACTTTATCATTTGGTGCATTGTTTGCACTTTATCTTTTGGTGCATTGTTTGCACTTTGTCATTTGGTGCATTGTTTGCACTTTATCATTTGGTGCATTGTTTGCACTTTATCATTTGGTGCATTGTTTGCACTTTGTCATTTGGTGCATTGTTTGCACTTTATCATTTGGTGCATTGTTTGCACTTTATCTTTTGGTGCATTGTTTGCACTTTGTCATTTGGTGCATTGTTTGCACTTTGTCATTTGGTGCATTGTTTGCACTTTATCTGTTGGTGCATTGTTTGCACTTTATCTGTTGGTGCATTGTTTGCACTTTATCATTTGGTGCATTGCTTGCACTTTATCATTTGGTGCATTGCTTGCACTTTATCTGTTGGTGCATTGTTTGCACTTTATCTTTTGGTGCATTGCTTGCACTTTATCTTTTGGTGCATTGTTTGCACTTTGTCATTTGGTGCATTGTTTGCACTTTGTCATTTGGTGCATTGTTTGCACTTTATCTGTTGGTGCATTGTTTGCACTTTATCTGTTGGTGCATTGTTTGCACTTTATCATTTGGTGCATTGCTTGCACTTTATCTGTTGGTGCATTGTTTGCACTTTGTCATTTGGTGCATTGTTTGCACTTTATCTTTTGGTGCATTGTTTGCACTTTGTCATTTGGTGCATTGTTTGCACTTTGTCATTTGGTGCATTGTTTGCACTTTATCTGTTGGTGCATTGTTTGCACTTTATCTGTTGGTGCATTGTTTGCACTTTATCATTTGGTGCATTGCTTGCACTTTATCTGTTGGTGCATTGTTTGCACTTTATCTTTTGGTGCATTGCTTGCACTTTATCTTTTGGTGCATTGTTTGCACTTTGTCATTTGGTGCATTGTTTGCACTTTATCTGTTGGTGCATTGTTTGCACTTTATCATTTGGTGCATTGCTTGCACTTTATCTGTTGGTGCATTGTTTGCACTTTGTCATTTGGTGCATTGTTTGCACTTTATCTGTTGGTGCATTGTTTGCACTTTATCTGTTGGTGCATTGTTTGCACTTTATCATTTGGTGCATTGCTTGCACTTTATCTGTTGGTGCATTGTTTGCACTTTGTCATTTGGTGCATTGTTTGCACTTTATCTGTTGGTGCATTGTTTGCACTTTATCTGTTGGTGCATTGTTTGCACTTTATCATTTGGTGCATTGTTTGCACTTTATCATTTGGTGCATTGCTTGCACTTTATCATTTGGTGCATTGTTTGCACTTTGTCATTTGGTGCATTGTTTGCACTTTATCTTTTGGTGCATTGTTTGCACTCTCTGCACAGTTTCTGTTTTGATAACTCTTTAAACCAGTGTAATAAAGACTTTTGCTCTATATTGCTTTTGTTGATAAAACTTTTGCTCGACGCGTTTCTCTATCGGAGTGGCCGATGGTTCATCAGGAGGCGGGCAGCAATAAGCCCCTGGGTAAGCAAGCGAGAGTTTTCTATCAGAGCTGATCACCAGATGGATGGCTGAAATACGCCTGTCCTGCGAGTTGCCTCCTTCATATTCTGTGCTTGGAGCCTACCGATAGTTGGGACCCCGAGCGTGCTCTAATCAGGATCCAGAGATCAATACAACGGGATCTTACTTGGCTCGCAGTTAGACACGGAGGTCAGCCTACAGGTGTAACTCAGGTATATAGTGGCTGTGCACCGTGTGCGTCATATGAAGGCGATGCCCATGATGCACACAGGTGCCCCCAGATTTACTGAGTAGTTAGCGTAGGACTGTCACCCGTCCACCAGGACCAATGGCTTTTAGATTTGTGGCTGTCCGGTTAGATACCGGTTAGCCCGGTACAATGATAGAGTACGGGGGACAGTACCCCAATTCAGCCTATAGGCTACTAGTAACGGCCACAATGGCAAAAAGCAATTTTAAACTAACTAGACGGCTTGCATCAATAGGACAGAGTCAGCTGTGATAGTCTGTAGAGCGAGGGAGAGGAGTGCTAGGAGTGACCCCCAGCCTGGGCTCTACTGGGGAGCTGCAGGCATCGGAAGTCTCTGTAGTTCTGGGTTATATATCACTAGCTCCTCCCACTGGGGTGTCATTAGATTCGATAGCCAATCCCAAGGAACGGGAGGTGTTACTTATGTTAACATGGCCACTATCATTGAAAATCTGTATCTAGCTGAAGAAACTCCTATCCAGCGTGTCCCATTTATGGTCTGAGATGGTCAATAAGTAGATGGGACTGTGAAGTTCTTTGCCGATCGTACAGGTTCCCTCTCATTATGCCGTCGTATGGGTTAGGAAGCCGGAACTTCCGTGTTCCACAGTGGAACGCAAGCGTGCGACGTCATCACGCCGCGTCACATCCGTCACCGCCAGATCAGTTGTTAGGTTACGGCATTGGGCGTGGCTACAGGACGCTGTAAATGGCGTCAACACATACCGCCCACCCCAATTGGATCTGCGGTCATAGGTCCCCGCCAGGACATCAGACCGCACCGTCATGCAGAGGTATACTTCTATAATGTGTAGGAGCCCCGTATGAGGTGGAGGGGCGTGGCTTGGGGGCGTGTCATCCGGTCACACATAGTGTGCATACATTAATGCTGTATGGTCTGCGGTCATAGGTCCCCGCCCAGGACATCAGACCGCACCGTCATGCAGAGGTATACTTCTATAAAGTGTAGGAGCCCCGTATGAGGTGGAGGGGCGTGGCTTGGGGGCGTGTCATCCGGTCACACATAGTGTGCATACATTAATGCTGTATGGTCTGCGGTCATAGGTCCCCGCCCAGGACATCAGACCGCACCGTCATGCAGAGGTATACTTCTATAAAGTGTAGGAGCCCCGTATGAGGTGGAGGGGCGTGGCTTGGGGGCGTGGCATCCGGTCACACATAGTGTGCATGCATTAATGCTGTATTGTCTGCGGTCATAGGTCCCCGCCAGGACATCAGACCGCACCGTCATGCAGAGGTATACTTCTATAATGTGTAGGAGCCCCGTATGAGGTGGAGGGGCGTGGCTTGGGGGCGTGTCATCCGGTCACACATAGTGTGCATGCATTAATGCTGTATGGTCTGCGGTCATAGGTCCCCGCCCAGGACATCAGACCGCACCGTCATGCAGAGGTATACTTCTATAAAGTGTAGGAGCCCCGTATGAGGTGGAGGGGCGTGGCTTGGGGGCGTGGCATCCGGTCACACATAGTGTGCATGCATTAATGCTGTATTGTCTGCGGTCATAGGTCCCCGCCAGGACATCAGACCGCACCGTCATGCAGAGGTATACTTCTATAATGTGTAGGAGCCCCATATGAGGTGGAGGGGCGTGGCTTGGGGGCGTGTCATCCGGTCACACATAGTGTGCATGCATTAATGCTGTATGGTCTGCGGTCATAGGTCCCCGCCCAGGACATCAGACCGCACCGTCATGCAGAGGTATACTTCTATAATGTGTAGGAGCCCCGTATGAGGTGGAGGGTTGTACAAACGTCTCCAGAAGCACTAGATTCCATAGAGGGTAACGGCCGGGTGACATCCGCATTCCCCCGTGTCCACAACACAGCGTGGCGGCCAAGCGGATGACATGTGTTCCTTTTACCATGGCACTAATGCGGTCGCTGTGTGGATTCGATGTATGTAAGCCTTTTATGTTCTCACGAGAAGCAGAACTTCTGGAGATTAATCATAAATAGTTGCTTATGTAAAGGGCATGTGCGTCCATAATTGGGGAGGGGCGTCATGAAGAAATATCCAGAGGGGCCCCTATGAGCCTATTGGGAGAGGAGAGGCGCAGTCATACAGAGTTGCCCCAAGATCGGTCACTCATGTATATTTGCGGTAAATGTTATTGGTTTCTTTAGTAATGAAGGTACTGATGTCCGACCATCATTAGTATATAGATGTAAAGATACATGGGTGCAAAGTGCTGCAATAAATGGTGCTTAGCTCTATCACCAATATATGCTCATGTCCGGATGTAATACAGATGGTCCTGGTGTATATATGGTCAAGCATCATGTCCGGATGTAATACAGATGGTCCTGGTGTATATATGGTCCTGGTGTATATATGGTCAAGCATCATGTCCAGGTGTAATACAGATGGTCCTGGTGTATATATGGCCAAGCATCATGTCCAGGTGTAATACAGATGGTCCTGGTGTATATATGGCCAAGCATCATGTCCGGATGTAATACAGATGGTCCTGGTGTATATATGGCCAAGCATCATGTCCGGATGTAATACAGATGGTCCTGGTGTATATATGGCCAAGCATCATGTCCGGATGTAATACGGATGGTCCTGGTGTATATATGGTCAAGCATCATGTCCGGATGTAATACGGATGGTCCTGGTGTACATATGGCCAAGCATGATGTCCAGGTGTAATACGGATGGTCCTGGTGTACATATGGCCAAGCATCATGTCCAGATGTAATACAGATGGTCCTGGTGTATATATGGCCAAGCATCATGTCCAGATGTAATACAGATGGTCCTGGTGTATATATGGCCAAGCATGATGTCCAGGTGTAATACGGATGGTCCTGGTGTATATATGGTCAAGCATCATGTCCGGATGTAATACAGATGGTCCTGGTGTATATATGGCCAAGCATCATGTCCAGATGTAATACAGATGGTCCTGGTGTATATATGGCCAAGCATCATGTCCGGATGTAATACAGATGGTCCTGGTGTATATATGGCCAAGCATCATGTCCGGATGTAACACAGATGGTCCTGGTGTATATATGGCCAAGCATCATGTCCAGATGTAATACAGATGGTCCTGGTGTATATATGGCCAAGCATCATGTCCGGATGTAATACAGATGGTCCTGGTGTATATATGGCCAAGCATCATGTCCAGGTGTAATACGGATGGTCCTGGTGTATATATGGCCAAGCATCATGTCCGGATGTAATACAGATGGTCCTGGTGTATATATGGCCAAGCATCATGTCCGGATGTAATACAGATGGTCCAGGTGTACATATGGCCAAGCATCATGTCCGGATGTAATACAGATGGTCCTGGTGTATATATGGCCAAGCATCATGTCCAGGTGTAATACGGATGGTCCTGGTGTATATATGGTCAAGCATCATGTCCGGATGTAATACAGATGGTCCTGGTGTATAAATGGTCAAGCATCATGTGCAGATGTAATACAGATGGTCCTGGTGTATATATGGCCAAGCATCATGTCCGGATGTAATACAGATGGTCATGGTGTATATATGGCCAAGCATCATGTCCAGATGTAATACGGATGGTCCTGGTGTATATATGGTCAAGCATCATGTGCAGATGTAATACAGATGGTCCTGGTGTATATATGGCCAAGCATCATGTCCGGATGTAATACAGATGGTCATGGTGTATATATGGCCAAGCATCATGTCCAGATGTAATACGGATGGTCCTGGTGTATATATGGCCAAGCATCATGTCCAGATGTAATACAGATGGTCCTGGTGTATATATGGCCAAGCATCATGTCCGGATGTAATACAGATGGACCTGGTGTATATATGGCCAAGCATCATGTCCGGATGTAATACAGATGGTCCTGGTGTATATATGGCCAAGCATCATGTCCGGATGTAATACAGATGGTCCTGGTGTATATATGGCCAAGCATCATGTCCAGATGTAATACAGATGGTCCTGGTGTATATATGGCCAAGCATCATGTCCGGATGTAATACGGATGGTCCTGGTGTATATATGGCCAAGCATCATGTCCAGATGTAATACAGATGGTCCTGGTGTATATATGGCCAAGCATCATGTCCGGATGTAATACAGATGGTCCTGGTGTATATATGGCCAAGCATCATGTCCAGATGTAATACAGATGGTCCTGGTGTATATATGGCCAAGCATCATGTCCAGATGTAATACAGATGGTCCTGGTGTATATATGGCCAAGCATCATGTCCGGATGTAATACAGATGGTCCTGGTGTATATATGGCCAAGCATCATGTCCAGATGTAATACAGATGGTCCTGGTGTATATATAGTCAAGCATCATGTCCAGAGGTAATACAGATGGTCCTGGTGTATATATGGCCAAGCATCATGTCCGGATGTAATACAGATGGTCCTGGTGTATATATGGCCAAGCATCATGTCCAGATGTAATACAGATGGTCCTGGTGTATATATGGCCAAGCATCATGTGCAGATGTAATACAGATGGTCCTGGTGTATATATGGCCAAGCATCATGTCCGGATGTAATACAGATGGTCCTGGTGTATATATGGCCAAGCATCATGTCCAGATGTAATACATATGGTCCTGGTGTATATATGGCCAAGCATCATGTGCAGATGTAATACAGATGGTCCTGGTGTATATATGGCCAAGCATCATGTCCGGATGTAATACAGATGGTCCTGGTGTATATATGGCCAAGCATCATGTCCGGATGTAATACAGATGGTCCTGGTGTACATATGGCCAAGCATCATGTCCGGATGTAATACAGATGGTCCTGGTGTACATATGGCCAAGCATCATGTCCGGATGTAATACAGATGGTCCTGGTGTATATATGGCCAAGCATCATGTCCGGATGTAATACAGATGGTCCTGGTGTATATATGGCCAAGCATCATGTCCGGATGTAATACAGATGGTCCTGGTGTATATATGGTCAAGCATCATGTCCGGATGTAATACAGATGGTCCTGGTGTACATATGGCCAAGCATCATGTCCGGATGTAATACGGATGGTCCTGGTGTATATATGGCCAAGCATCATGTCCGGATGTAATACGGATGGTCCTGGTGTATATATGGCCAAGCATCATGTCCGGATGTAATACAGATGGTCCTGGTGTATATATGGTCAAGCATCATGTCCAGATGTAATACAGATGGTCCTGGTGTATATATGGCCAAGCATCATGTCCGGATGTAATACAGATGGTCCTGGTGTATATATGGCCAAGCATCATGTCCGGATGTAATACAGATGGTCCTGGTGTATATATGGTCAAGCATCATGTCCAGGTGTAATACAGATGGTCCAGGTGTATATATGGCCAAGCATCATGTCCAGATGTAATACGGATGGTCCTGGTGTATATATGGCCAAGCATCATGTCCGGATGTAATACAGATGGTCCTGGTGTATATATGGCCAAGCATCATGTCCAGATGTAATACAGATGGTCCTGGTGTATATATAGTCAAGCATCATGTCCAGAGGTAATACAGATGGTCCTGGTGTATATATGGCCAAGCATCATGTCCAGATGTAATACAGATGGTCCAGGTGTATATATGGTCAAGCATCATGTCCAGATGTAATACAGATGGTCCTGGTGTATATATGGCCAAGCATCATGTCCGGATGTAATACAGATGGTCCTGGTGTATATATGGCCAAGCATCATGTCCAGATGTAATACAGATGGTCCTGGTGTATATATGGCCAAGCATCATGTCCAGATGTAATACAGATGGTCCTGGTGTACATATGGCCAAGCATCATGTCCGGATGTAATACAGATGGTCCTGGTGTATATATGGCCAAGCATCATGTCCGGATGTAATACAGATGGTCCTGGTGTATATATGGCCAAGCATCATGTCCGGATGTAATACAGATGGTCCTGGTGTATATATGGTCAAGCATCATGTCCAGGTGTAATACGGATGGTCCTGGTGTATATATGGCCAAGCATCATGTGCAGATGTAATACAGATGGTCCTGGTGTATATATGGCCAAGCATCATGTCCGGATGTAATACAGATGGTCCTGGTGTATATATGGCCAAGCATCATGTCCGGATGTAATACAGATGGTCCTGGTGTATATATGGTCAAGCATCATGTCCAGGTGTAATACGGATGGTCCTGGTGTATATATGGCCAAGCATCATGTGCAGATGTAATACAGATGGTCCTGGTGTATATATGGCCAAGCATCATGTCCGGATGTAATACAGATGGTCCTGGTGTATATATGGTCAAGCATCATGTCCGGATGTAATACAGATGGTCCTGGTGTATATATGGCCAAGCATCATGTCCGGATGTAATACAGATGGTCCAGGTGTAATACAGATGGTCCTGGTGTATATATGGCCAAGCATCATGTCCAGATGTAATACAGATGGTCCTGGTGTATATATGGCCAAGCATCATGTCCGGATGTAATACAGATGGTCCTGGTGTATATATGGCCAAGCATCATGTCCGGATGTAATACAGATGGTCCTGGTGTATATATGGCCAAGCATCATGTCCGGATGTAATACAGATGGTCCTGGTGTATATATGGCCAAGCATCATGTCCGGATGTAATACAGATGGTCCTGGTGTATATATGGTCAAGCATCATGTCCAGATGTAATACAGATGGTCCTGGTGTATATATGGTCAAGCATCATGTCCAGATGTAATACAGATGGTCCTGGTGTATATATGGCCAAGCATCATGTCCAGATGTAATACGGATGGTCCTGGTGTATATATGGCCAAGCATCATGTCCGGATGTAATACAGATGGTCCTGGTGTATATATGGTCAAGCATCATGTCCGGATGTAATACGGATGGTCCTGGTGTATATATGGTTCGGCAGGAAGCCAGGTCCATATATACATGGTATTTAGACAGAGTCGTAGCCTATTATGATGCTGAAAATCCAACGCCTTGTGTAGATGTTCGAGGAAACAGATGAAATTTAGGGTGGCGTTAAGCCCTTTAGGAGTCATAAATCCAAGATGCCTCCTTCTGTAGGAGTCTTGTCGATGTCCTCGTCTTCTGTCCGTACGGGTCATTTCGATCCCTTGAAATCTTAGAGCATTTGCATCTCCTCCATGGACGGTCTTGATATGGTCTGCTAGGGGTGTGGACCCCCCCCGGCGGATGTTTCCTATATCTCCTAATTGTTGTAGCGTCTTGCCGATCTAGTTCTTCGGACCAGGAGGCCATATAGATGATGTTTTTGGATCGCCAGTTGATGAAGCATCTGTTCACATAGGATTTTTTCGTGCTGGCGCTAACAAATGTGTGACTCCTAAGGATAAAGGGGCATGCCGCGCGATCATGACATTGAAATGCTCCCAACGGTCTGCTGCTGCTGAGCCAATTGGATTGTGTTGCTGGGGGGGCGGTTCCGTCTTGGAGCTCTGAACGGTCTGCTGCTGCTGAGCCAATTGGATTGTGTTGCTGGGGGGGGCGGTTCCGTCTTGGAGCTCTGAGCGGTCTGCTGCTGCTGAGCCAATTGGATTGTGTTGCTGGGGGGGGCGGTTCCGTCTTGGAGCTCTGAACGGTCTGCTGCTGCTGAGCCAATCGGATTGTGTTGCTGGGGGGCGGTTCCGTCTTGGAGCTCTGAACGGTCTGCTGCTGCTGAGCCAATCGGATTGTGTTGCTGGGGGGGGCGGTTCCGTCTTGGAGCTCTGAACGGTCTGCTGCTGCTGAGCCAATCGGATTGTGTTGCTGGGGGGCGGTTCCGTCTTGGAGCTCTGAACGCCCTTTCATTATCTGGCTGGTATCTGTTTCTGAGGTCTTATTTGTTGTATATACGCGGTTTCCTTTAAAGTCCCTCAATCTGGTAAATTGGAGGTTTTGCGTTCTTTTATTTCTGCCGTACATTTTTCGATATTGACTTGTGGGGTTTTCTCCTTTGTATGGAGGTCGGGGTCACTTGAGAAGGTTTTTGGTTTTTCAATTAACGCCTTGAGTTTTTTTTGGTTATTCCCTAGGGTCGCCTCCTCCTCTAATAGTAGGTTGATGAGACGTAGGGAGGATGTGGTGCACTCACTTTCCCACTTGGTAAGGAATTCCGTCTTGTGTAGTCGTTTGGGGGGTATCATCGGATTCCTGAGGCCTCTAGGCACCATCTTGGACTCCTCATATTTCTGTAACCCCTGGACCTCCCACACATTCCTAATATATTGCTTTGTCAGTGCTTTGAGACACGTATTGATGGAGTAATCCTGATCAGATCGGTTATATTCTCCTTCGGAGAACACGGCGCCTGCGTCATTAAGGCATTGTGTGGCGTTCAGGTCTCACAGGGGTATGAGATATCTCTATAGTCAAAGCGAGGGCCGCTTCAAATATTACAATCACAAGAGTCCCAAAAACAAAGCGGCTGTTCGATGCGTACCACATATATCCTTACTGAATACCAGTCTCCTTTTGGGGCATATCCGAAGCACACGACAGCCTAAGTGCTACACACTTACCTGGACAGAGGCCGCGGCCCTTACCCGGACAGAGGCCGCGGCCCTTACCCGGACAGAGGCCGCGGCCCTTACCCGGACAGAGGCCGCGGCCCTTACCCGGACAGAGGCCGCGGCCCTTACCCGGACAGAGGCCGCGGCCCTTACCCGGACAGAGGCCGCGGCCCTTACCCGGACAGAGGCCGCGGCCCTTACCCGGACAGAGGCCGCGGCCCTTACCCGGACAGAGGCCGCGGCCCTTACCCGGACAGAGGCCGCGGCCCTTACCCGGACAGAGGCCGCGGCCCTTACCCGGACAGAGGCCGCGGCCCTTACCCGGACAGAGGCCGCGGCCCTTACCCGGACAGAGGCCGCGGCCCTTACCCGGACAGAGGCCGCGGCCCTTACCCGGACAGAGGCCGCGGCCCTTACCCGGACAGAGGCCGCGGCCCTTACCCGGACAGAGGCCGCGGCCCTTACCCGGACAGAGGCCGCGGCCCTTACCCGGACAGAGGCCGCGGCCCTTACCCGGACAGAGGCCGCGGCCCTTACCCGGACAGAGGCCGCGGCCCTTACCCGGACAGAGGCCGCGGCCCTTACCCGGACAGAGGCCGCGGCCCTTACCCGGACAGAGGCCGCGGCCCTTACCCGGACAGAGGCCGCGGCCCTTACCCGGACAGAGGCCGCGGCCCTTACCCGGACAGAGGCCGCGGCCCTTACCCGGACAGAGGCCGCGGCCCTTACCCGGACAGAGGCCGCGGCCCTTACCCGGACAGAGGCCGCGGCCCTTACCCGGACAGAGGCCGCGGCCCTTACCCGGACAGAGGCCGCGGCCCTTACCCGGACAGAGGCCGCGGCCCTTACCCGGACAGAGGCCGCGGCCCTTACCCGGACAGAGGCCGCGGCCCTTACCCGGACAGAGGCCGCGGCCCTTACCCGGACAGAGGCCGCGGCCCTTACCCGGACAGAGGCCGCGGCCCTTACCCGGACAGAGGCCGCGGCCCTTACCCGGACAGAGGCCGCGGCCCTTACCCGGACAGAGGCCGCGGCCCTTACCCGGACAGAGGCCGCGGCCCTTACCCGGACAGAGGCCGCGGCCCTTACCCGGACAGAGGCCGCGGCCCTTACCCGGACAGAGGCCGCGGCCCTTACCCGGACAGAGGCCGCGGCCCTTACCCGGACAGAGGCCGCGGCCCTTACCCGGACAGAGGCCGCGGCCCTTACCCGGACAGAGGCCGCGGCCCTTACCCGGACAGAGGCCGCGGCCCTTACCCGGACAGAGGCCGCGGCCCTTACCCGGACAGAGGCCGCGGCCCTTACCCGGACAGAGGCCGCGGCCCTTACCCGGACAGAGGCCGCGGCCCTTACCCGGACAGAGGCCGCGGCCCTTACCCGGACAGAGGCCGCGGCCCTTACCCGGACAGAGGCCGCGGCCCTTACCCGGACAGAGGCCGCGGCCCTTACCCGGACAGAGGCCGCGGCCCTTACCTGGACAGAGGCCGCGGCCCTTACCTGGACAGAGGCCGCGGCCCTTACCTGGACAGAGGCCGCGGCCCTTACCTGGACAGAGGCCGCGGCCCTTACCTGGACAGAGGCCGCGGCCCTTACCCGGACAGAGGCCGCGGCCCTTACCCGGACAGAGGCCACGGCCCTTACCTGGACAGAGGCCACGGCCCTTACCTGGACAGAGGCCACGGCCCTTACCCGGACAGAGGTCACGGTTCCATCTACTAAATATAAGTGACTCTTGTCGATGTTGGGGAAGTTTAAAGGGGAGTCGTTGACACATCTCTCCCTCCCCCACCCGCCCCAGGATCCCCCTGTTGGGTATCTGTCTGTTACTAGATGTTTTATCTGAAGGCCTTGGCTTTGTAAATAATTTCTAATAAAATTCTCATTTTAACCTCTATCTGTGGCGGTCTGATCTGTACATGGGCTGGCGGGAGCAGGGTAGCCTTACTGCATGCATGTATATGTGGTGCTCATGTTCTCATGTATACGGGTTCACAGGATATTGGCGGGTGCGTCTTTAGTGCTGGTCATGGTGAGCTTGACAAAGGTCCAACTGGGGACCGAAACGTGGCACAATGGGAGAAGCAAGTTACTTTATGTTCTGCACCCATTGATGCCGCCACGCCTTCTACTTCTAGGATACTACAATGTGGAGGACGGCTGTGGCACCAACTGGCGTGGTATACCTTATGTGCTGTGGGCATATCCGGATATACTGTAGGAAGTAATGGCAGTACATACCAGATGTGCGCTAACACGTGTCTGCCGCATGTCTGCTTGTTTGGGTGTTAAATCTGGACTCGGCAACCCAAGTCGTGAAGATATTGCTTCCACATAACCGGCCAACCTGCAGGAAACACAGGGAAGAGAGATCAGCGCCAACCGGGCGAGCGGGGCATTGCTACAGTTCGTGGGCTAAACATTGTAACAGGAGACATTCTACTTGTCCCGACGGGAGGGGAGAGAAGCATCCTAGGGGGATTGGGCCCAACCTGCACTACTGAGAGCAGCACCGCTGGTGGGGACACACTATATAAGAATGTGTGACAAGTATAGAGCCAGGGGACATTTATCACAGATGGGACCTTAAAGTGCCCTCCAGAACGCCCCACCCCCACACCCCACATCGGGAGCAGACCCGCGAACTACTGAGAGCAGCACCACTGGTGGGGACACACTATATAAGAATGTGTGACAAGTATAGAGCCAGGGGGCATTTATCACAGATGGGACCTTAAAGTGCCCTCCAGAACGCCCCACCCCCGCACCCCACATCAGGAGCAGACCCCGCCCACTACTGAGAGCAGCACCACTGGTGAGGACACACTATATAAGAATGTGTGACAAGTATAGAGCCAGGGGGCATTTATCACAGATGGGACCTTAAAGTGCCCTCCAGAACGCCCCACCCCCACACCCCACATCGGGAGCAGACCCCACCCACTACTGAGAGCAGCACCACTGGTGAGGACACACTATATAAGAATGTGTGACAAGTATAGAGCCAGGGGGCATTTATCACAGATGGGACCTTAAAGTGCCCTCCAGAACGCCCCACCCCCACACCCCACATCGGGAGCAGACCCCACCCACTACTGAGAGCAGCACCACTGGTGAGGACACACTATATAAGAATGTGTGACAAGTATAGAGCCAGGGGGCATTTATCACAGATGGGACCTTAAAGTGCCCTCCAGAACGCCCCACCCCCACACCCCACATCGGGAGCAGACCCGCGAACTACTGAGAGCAGCACCACTGGTGAGGACACACTATATAAGAATGTGTGACAAGTATAGAGCCAGGGGGCATTTATCACAGATGGGACCTTAAAGTGCCCTCCAGAACGCCCCACCCCCGCACCCCACATCGGGAGCAGACCCCGCCCACTGCTAAGAGCAGCACCGCTGGTGGGGACACACTATATAAGAATGTGTGACAAGTATAGAACCAGGGGGCATTTATCACAGATGGGACCTTAAAGTGCCCTCCAGAACGCCCCACCCCCGCACCCCACATCGGGAGCAGCACCGCTGGTGGGGACACACTGTATAAGAATGTGTGACAAGTATAGAACCAGGGGGCATTTATTACAGATGGGACCTTAAAGTGCCCTTCAGAACACCCCACCCCCGCACCCCATATTGGTAGCAGACCCCACCAACTACTAAGAGCAGCACCGCTGGTGGGGACACACTATATAAGAATGTGTGACAAGTATAGAGCCAGGGGGCATTTATCACAGATGGGACCTTAAATTGCCCTCCAGAACGCCCCACCCCCGCACCCCACATCGGGAGCAGACCCGCGAACTACTGAGAGCAGCACCACTGGTGGGGACACACTATATAAGAATGTGTGACAAGTATAGAGCCAGGGGGCATTTATCACAGATGGGACCTTAAAGTGCCCTCCAGAACGCCCCACCCCCACACCCCACATCGGGAGCAGACCCCACCCACTACTGAGAGCAGCACCACTGGTGAGGACACACTATATAAGAATGTGTGACAAGTATAGAGCCAGGGGGCATTTATCACAGATGGGACCTTAAAGTGCCCTCCAGAACGCCCCACCCCCACACCCCACATCGGGAGCAGACCCGCGAACTACTGAGAGCAGCACCACTGGTGAGGACACACTATATAAGAATGTGTGACAAGTATAGAGCCAGGGGGCATTTATCACAGATGGGACCTTAAAGTGCCCTCCAGAACGCCCCACCCCCGCACCCCACATCGGGAGCAGACCCCGCCCACTGCTAAGAGCAGCACCGCTGGTGGGGACACACTATATAAGAATGTGTGACAAGTATAGAACCAGGGGGCATTTATCACAGATGGGACCTTAAAGTGCCCTCCAGAACGCCCCACCCCCGCACCCCACATCGGGAGCAGCACCGCTGGTGGGGACACACTGTATAAGAATGTGTGACAAGTATAGAACCAGGGGGCATTTATTACAGATGGGACCTTAAAGTGCCCTTCAGAACACCCCACCCCCGCACCCCATATTGGTAGCAGACCCCACCAACTACTAAGAGCAGCACCGCTGGTGGGGACACACTATATAAGAATGTGTGACAAGTATAGAGCCAGGGGGCATTTATCACAGATGGGACCTTAAATTGCCCTCCAGAACGCCCCACCCCCGCACCCCACATCGGGAGCAGACCCGCGAACTACTGAGAGCAGCACCACTGGTGGGGACACACTATATAAGAATGTGTGACAAGTATAGAGCCAGGGGGCATTTATCACAGATGGGACCTTAAAGTGCCCTCCAGAACGCCCCACCCCCGCGCCCCACATCGGGAGCAGACCCCACCCACTACTGATGAGCAGAGACCAAAAGGCTCACAATCTCTATAAATTTAAAGATTTAAACTTCGACCACACTGGGACATTTCTGAGGACCCTTTAAGGCCGACGGACTGGGAAGGAGTTGGTGTAACTGGTTTTCACTAAAAATGTCTAAATTGTTTGCTTTCTGTGTGTCTCGTGCTGCAAGACGCTGCAGGCTGGAGGACCGAGACCCAAGAAGACGGCTCCTCCCAGGCCTGCCCCCTGCTGTCAACACCCTGCAGTGCACTACTAGATGGGACTGTATGACAGTGTGGGGGATGGGGAGGAGAGGAAGCTACTATTACAGGGGCTGTATGACAGTGCGGGGGATGGGGAGGAGAGGAAGCTACTATTACAGGGGCTGTATGACAGTGCGGGGGATGGGGAGGAGAGGAAGCTACTATTACAGGGGCTGTATGACAGTGTGGGGGATGGGGAGGAGAGGAAGCTACTATTACAGGGGGCTGTATGACAGTGTGGGGGATGGGGAGGAGAGGAAGCTACTATTACAGGGGCTGTATGACAGTGTGGGGGATGGGAGGAGAGGAAGCTACTATTACAGGGGCTGTATGACAGTGTGGGGGATGGGAAGAGAGGAAGCTACTATTACAGGGGCTGTATGACAGTGTGGGGGATGGGGAGGAGAGGAAGCTACTATTACAGGGGGCTGTATGACAGTGCGGGGGATGGGGAGGAGAGGAAGCTACTATTACAGAGGGCTGTATGTCAGTGTGGGGGATGGGGAAGAGAGGAAGCTACTATTACAGGGGCTGTATGACAGTGCGGGGGATGGGGAGGAGAGGAAGCTACTATTACAGAGGGCTGTATGACAGTGTGGGGGATGGGGAGGAGAGGAAGCTACTATTACAGGGGGCTGTATGACAGTGTGGGGGATGGGGAGGAGAGGAAGCTACTATTACAGGGGGCTGTATGACAGTGTGGGGGATGGGGAGGAGAGGAAGCTACTATTACAGGGGGCTGTATGACAGTGTGGGGGATGGGGAGGAGAGGAAGCTACTATTACAGGGGGCTGTATGACAGTGTGGGGGATGGGGAGGAGAGGAAGCTACTATTACAGGGGGCTGTATGACAGTGTGGGGGATGGGGAGGAGAGGAAGCTACTATTACAGGGGGCTGTATGACACTGCGGGGGATGGGAGGAGAGGAAGCTACTATTACAGGGGGCTGTATGACAGTGCGGGGGATGGGAAGGTGAGGAAGCTACTATTACAGGGGGCTGTATGACAGTGTGGGGGATGGGGAGGAGATGAAGCTACTAATACTGGGGGCTGTATGACAGTGTGGGGGATGGGAGGAGAGGAAGCTACTATTACAGGGGGCTGTATGACAGTGCGGGGGATGGGGAGGAGAGGAAGCTACTATTACAGGGGGCTGTATGACAGTGCGGGGGATGGGGAGGAGAGCAAGCTACTATTACAGGGGGCTGTATGACACTGCGGGGGATGGGGAGGAGAGGATGCTACTATTACAGGGGGCTGTATGAAAGTGTGGGGGATGGGAGGAGAGGATGCTACTATTACAGGGGGCTGCATGACAGTGTGGGGGATGGGGAGGAGAGGATGCTACTATTACAGGGGGCTGCATGACAGTGTGGGGGATGGGGAGGAGAGGAAGCTACTATTACAGGGGGCTGTATGACAGTGCGGGGGATGGGGAGGAGAGGAAGCTACTATTACAGGGGGCTGTATGACAGTGCAGGGGATGGGAGGAGAGGAAGCTATTACAGGGGCTGTATGACATTGCGGTGGATGGGGAGGAGAGGAATCTACTATTACAGGGGGCTGTATGACAGTGTGGGGGATGGGGAGGAGAGGAAGCTACTATTACAGGGGGCTCTATGACAGTGTGGGGGATGGGAGGAGAGGAAGCTACTATTACAAAGAGGCTGTATGACAGTGCGGGGGATAGGGGAGAGGAAGCTACTATTACAGGGGGCTGTATGACAGTGTGGGGGATGGGGAGGAGAGGAAGCTACTATTACAGGGGGCTGTATGACAGTGCGGGGGGATGGGGGAGAGGAAGCTACTATTACAGGGGGCTGTATGACAGTGCGGGGGATGGGGGAGAGGAAGCTACTATTACAGGGGGCTGTATGACAGTGCGGGGGATGGGGAGGAGAGGAAGCTACTATTACAAAGAGGCTGTATGACAGTGTGGGGGATGGGAGGAGAGGACGCTACTATTACAGGGGGCTGTATGACAGTGTGGGGGATGGGGAGGAGAGGAAGCTACTATTACAAAGAGGCTGTATGACAGTGCGGGGGATGGGAGGAGAGGAAGCTACTATTACAAAGAGGCTGTATGACAGTGCGGGGGATGGGGAGGAGAGGACGCTACTATTACAGGGGGCTGCTCCGCTGTTACCGCAGGTCTCTCCATACGGGAAGGGGGGGGGGAACACATTTTCCATCAGACTTGGTTGAGGGCTTCTGCATCTACATTGTGTCTGGATAGAATTGCTTCTGTGACCCGGTGAACCGTGTAAAGAACTCCAGACAGAAATAGAAATCTTGGCAGGTGAAAAATAGCTAAAATCAGGAAAAGGGGGGCTAAAAGCAGTGGCATACAGCCCTGGGGGCCAGAGATCCCTCGGCTACACTAGTTGTCTTCTAAATGGCACCTGGTGGGGGAAAGGGGGGGTACCTAAAGTCCGAGACCGCTGCACTTCATTTGACGGACAACCTGATAACTCGCAAAATCACTATTACCTAGACTGCCGTTCCCGTGCTGAAGTGCCGGCCACTAGGGGTCTAGCAGCAGTCTACACCCACCAGCTCAGAGATCCTGCTCTCCTATGTGTACAATGTATGGAGACATCATAGCAGCAGTCTACACCCACCAGCTCAGAGATAGAGAAGAGATGCTGCTCTCCTATGTGTACAGTGTATGGAGATATTATAGCAGTAGTCTACACCCACCAGCTCAGAGATGAAGAAGAGATCCTGCTCTCCTATGTGTACAGTGTATGGAGATATTATAGCAGTAGTCTACACCCACCAGCTCAGAGATGAAGAAGAGATCCTACTCTCCTATGTGTACAGTGTATGGAGATATTATAGCAGCAGTCTATATACACCAGCTCAGAGATAGAGAAGAGACCCTGCTCACCTATGTGTACAGTGTATGGAGACATCATAGCAGCAGTCTACACCCACCAGCTCAGAGATAGAGAAGAGATCCTGCTCTCCTACGTGTGCAGTGTATGGAGATATCATAGCAGCAGTCTACACCCACCAGCTCAGATACAGAGAAGAGATCCTGCTCACCTATGTGTACAGTGTATGGAGACATCATAGCAGCAGTCTACACCCACCAGCTCAGAGATAGAGAAGAGATCCTGCTCTCCTATGTGTACAGTGTATGTGCACATCATAGCAGCAGTCTTCACCCACCAGCTCAGAGATAGAGAAGAGATCCTGCTCTCCTATGTGTACAGTGTATGGAGACATCATAGCAGTAGTCTACACCCACCAGCTCAGAGATAGAGAAGAAATCCTGCTCCCCTATGTGTACAGTGTATGGAGACATCATAGCAGCAGTCTACACTCACCAGCTCAGAGATAGAGAAGAGATGCTGCTCTCCTATGTGTGCAGTATATGGAGACATCATAGCAGCAGTCTACACCCACCAGCTCAGAGATAGAGAAGAGATCCTGCTCTCCTATGTGTACAGTGTATGGAGACATCATAGCAGTAGTCTACACCCACCAGCTCAGAGATAGAGAAGAGATCCTGCTCCCCTATGTGTACAGTGTATGGAGACATCATAGCAGCAGTCTACACTCACCAGCTCAGAGATAGAGAAGAGATGCTGCTCTCCTATGTGTGCAGTATATGGAGACATCATAGCAGCAGTCTACACCCACCAGCTCAGAGATAGAGAAGAGATCCTGCTCTCCTATGTGTGCAGTGTATGGAGATATAGCAGCAGTCTACACCCACCAGCTCAGAGATGAAGAAGAGATCCTGCTCTCCTATGTGTACAGTGTATGGAGACATCATAGCAGCAGTCTACACCCACCAGCTCAGAGATAGAGAAGAGACCCTGCTCTCCTATGTGTACAGTGTATGGAGATATAGCAGCAGTCTACACCCACCAGCTCAGAGATGAAGAAGAGATCCTGCTCTCCTATGTGTACAGTGTATGGAGACATCATAGCAGCAGTCTACACCCACCAGCTCAGAGATAGAGAAGAGATCCTGCTCTCCTATGTGTACAGTGTATGGAGACATCATAGCAGCAGACTACACCCACCAGCTCAGAGATAGAGAAGAGATCCTGCTCTCCTATGTGTGCAGTGTATGGAGACATCATAGCAGTAGTCTACACCCACCAGCTCAGAGATAGAGAAGAGATCCTGCTCTCCTATGTGTGCAGTGTATGGAGATATAGCAGCAGTCTACACCCACCAGCTCAGAGATAGAGAAGAGATCCTGCTCTCCTATGTGTACAGTGTATGCAGACATCATAGCAGCAGTCTACACCCACCAGCTCAGAGATAGAGAAGAGACCCTGCTCTCCTATGTGTACAGTGTATGGAGACATCGTAGTGGCAGTCTACACCCACCAGCTCAGAGATAGAGAAGAGATCC
This sequence comes from Eleutherodactylus coqui, assembly GCF_035609145.1. NCBI lineage: Eukaryota > Metazoa > Chordata > Amphibia > Anura > Eleutherodactylidae > Eleutherodactylus > Eleutherodactylus coqui. The sequence goes on from NC_089845.1 coordinate 176,510,544, forward strand.
TGCTCTCCTATGTGTACAGTGTATGGAGACATCGTAGTGGCAGTCTACACCCACCAGCTCAGAGATAGAGAAGAGACCCTGCTCTCCTATGTGTACAGTGTATGGAGACTTCATAGCAGCAGTCTACACCCACCAGCTCAGAGATAGAGAAGAGACCCTGCTCTCCTATGTGTACAGTGTATGGAGACTTCATAGCAGCAGTGTACACCCACCAGCTCAGAGATAAAGAAGAGATCCTGCTCTCCTATGTGTACAGTGTATGGAGACATCATAGCAGTCATCTACACCCACCAGCTCAGATATAGAGAAGAGTCTCCTATGTGTACAGTGTATGGAGACATCATAGCAGCAGTCTACACCCACCAGCTCAGAGATAGAGAAGAGACCCTGCTCTCCTATGTGTACAGTGTATGGAAACTTCATAGCAGCAGTCTACACCCACCAGCTCAGAGATAAAGAGATCCTGCTCTCCTATGTGTACAGTGTATGGAGACATCATAGCAGCAGTCTACACCCACCAGCTCAGAGATAGAGAAGAGATCCTGCTCTCCTATGTGTACAGTGTATGGAGACATCATAGCAGCAGTCTACACCCACCAGCTCAGAGATAGAGAAGAGATCCTGCTCTCCTATGTATATAGTGTATGGAGACATCATAGCAGCAGTCTACACCCACCAGCTCAGAGATAGAGAAGAGATGCTGCTCTCCTATGTATATAGTGTATGGAGACATCATAGCAGCAGTCTACACCCACCAGCTCAGAGATAGAGAAGAGATGCTGCTCTCCTATGTGTACAGTGTATGGAGACATCATAGCAGCAGTCTACACCCACCAGCTCAGAGATAGAGAAGAGATGCTGCTCTCCTATGTGTACAGTGTATGGAGACATCATAGCAGCAGTCTACACCCACCAGCACAGAGATAGAGAAGAGATCCTGCTCTCCTATGTGTACAGTGTATGGAGACATCATAGCAGCAGTCTACACCCACCAGCTCAGAGATAGAGAAGAGATGCTGCTCTCCTATGTGTACAGTGTATGGAGACATCATAGCAGCAGTCTACACCCACCAGCTCAGAGATAGAGAAGAGATGCTGCTCTCCTATGTGTACAGTGTATGGAGACATCATAGCAGCAGTCTACACCCACCAGCACAGAGATAGAGAAGAGATCCTGCTCTCCTATGTGTACAGTGTATGGAGACATCATAGCAGCAGTCTACACCCACCAGCTCAGAGATAGAGAAGAGATGCTGCTCTCCTATGTGTACAGTGTATGGAGACATCATAGCAGCAGTCTACACCCACCAGGTCAGGGAAGACTGAAAATAAGAGATGGATCCTGCAAAGGAAAACTGGTGAAAAACGTAGAACACAATCAGGCCAGCTAAAGTGTTATTAGTCTTGAACACACAGATCGTATTCGGGACAGTCACCTGACAACGCGGGTACGTCTCTACACACATGAAGATACAAAGACAGATGAACCGCAGGAACTTACCCGAGTCCAGCAAGATCGGACACCAAGTTTCCTAGAGCAGCAGCTGCAAACAACCAGATAAAGAGGATTACAAGAGCCGTATGAAGCGTTGCTACTCATCCCGCCCAACAGTCGGTACAGCCAGCAGTCTGAGGGAGGGGCCCGCCAACATTACAGGAAAAACACAATAACTTCCAAAAAAGGGGCTTTATTGTGGAAAAGTGGAAAAACCTAAAAGAAGAGAATTTTGGTCTAGTTGTAACCGACCCGACCCGCAGAAAGATGTATTGTGTCATCTGTGCGGCATAATGAACGCCTTACAAAAAATCATCTGTGGCAGAATTGATGCGCTTACTCTCTGCTGTCATAAAAAACATTAATAAAACTTGTACAATGTAGTCAAAAATGGTACCGATAAAACTACAGTTCACCACGGCAGAAGCGATGCAGCAAGGAGACGAGAAAACACCCAAAAAGGCCATGCCCTCAAGGGGTTAAATTGTTTTCTAACACTAATGTCCCCCAGAGTGCAGCCGGTAACATCTCCAACACATTATATGTCCCCCAGAGTGCAGCCAGTAACCTCTCCAACACATTATATGTCCCCCAGAGTGCAGCCAGTAACCTCTCCAACACATTATATGTCCCCCAGAGTGCAGCCAGTAACATCTCTAACACATATGTCCTCCAGAGTACAGCCAGTAACATCTACAACACATTATATGTCCCTCAGAGTGCGGCCAGTAACATCTCCAACACATTATATGTCCCCCAGAGTACGGCCAGTAACATCTCCAACACATTATATGTCCCCCAGAGTGCAGCCAGTAACATCTCTAACACATTATATGTCCCCCAGAGTGCAGCCAGTAACATCTCCAGCACATTATATGTCCCCCAGAGTGCAGCCAGTAACATCTCCAACACATTATATGTCCCCCAGAGTGCGGCCAGTAACATCTCCAACACATTATATGTCCCCCAGAGTGCAGCCAGCAACATCTCCAACACATTATATGTCCCCCAGAGTGCGGCCAGTAACATCTCCAACACATTATACGTCCCGCAGAGTGCAGCCACTAACATCTCCAACACATTATATGTCCCCCAGAGTGCAGCCAGTAACATCTCCAACACATTATATGTCCCCCAGAGTGCAGCCAGTAACATCTCCAACACATTATATGTCCCCCAGAGTGCAGCCAGTAACATCTCCAACACATTATATGTCCCCCAGAGTGCGGCCAGTAACATCTCCAACACATTATATGTCCCCCAGAGTGCGGCCAGTAACATCTACCACACATTATATGTCCCCCAGAGTGCGGCCAGTAACATCTACCACACATATGTCCCCCAGAGTGCGGCCAGTAACAGGTACAACACATTATATGTCCTCCAGAGTGCGGCCAGTAACAGGTACAACACATTATATGTCCCCCAGAGTGCGGCCAGTAACATCTCCAACACATTATATGTCCCCCAGAGTGCAGCCAGTAACATCTCCAACACATTATATGTCCCCCAGAGTGCAGCCAGTAACATCTCCAACACATTATATGTCCCCCAGAGTCCAGCCAGTAACATCTCCAACACATTATATGTCCCCCAGAGTGCGGCCAGTAACATCTCCAACACATTATATGTCCCCCAGAGCGCAGCTAGTAACATCTCCAACACATTATATGTCCCCCAGAGTGCAGCCAGTAACATCTATAGCACATTATATGTCCCCCAGAGTGCAGCCAGTAACATCTCCAACACATTATATGTCCCCCCAGAGCGCAGCCAGTAACATCTCCAACACATTATATGTCCCCCAGAGAGCAGCCAGTAACATCTATAACACATTATATGTCCCCCAGAGTGCGGCCAGTAACATCTCCAACACATTATACGTCCCCCAGAGCGCAGCTAGTAACATCTCCAACACATTATATGTCCCCCAGAGTGCAGCCAGTAACATCTCCAACACATTATATGTCCCCCAGAGTGCAGCCAGTAACATCTCCAACACATTATATGTCCCCCAGAGCGCAGCTAGTAACATCACCAACACATTATATGTCCCCCAGAGTGCAGCCAGTAACATCTATAGCACATTATATGTCCCGCAGAGTGCAGCCAGTAACAGGTACAACACATTATATGTCCCCCAGAGTGCGGCCAGTAACATCTCCAACACATTATATGTCCGCCAGAGTGCGGCCAGTAACATCTCCAACACATTATATGTCCCCCAGAGTGCGGCCAGTAACATCTCCACCACATTATATGTCCCCCAGAGTGCGGCCAGTAACATCTCCAACACATTATATGTCCCCCAGAGTGCAGCCAGTAACATCTCCAACACATTATATGTCCCCCAGAGTGCAGCCAGTAACATCTATAACACATTATATGTCCCCCAGAGTGCGGCCAGTAACATCTCCAACACATTATATGTCCCCCAGAGCGCAGCTAGTAACATCTCCAACACAGTATATGTCCCCCAGAGTGCAGCCAGTAACATCTATAGCACATTATATGTCCCCCAGAGTGCAGCCAGTAACATCTCCAACACATTATATGTCCCCCCAGAGCGCAGCCAGTAACATCTCCAACACATTATATGTCCCCCAGAGTGCAGCCAGTAACATCTATAACACATTATATGTCCCCCAGAGTGCGGCCAGTAACATCTCCAACACATTATACGTCCCCCAGAGCGCAGCTAGTAACATCTCCAACACATTATATGTCCCCCAGAGTGCAGCCAGTAACATCTCCAACACATTATATGTCCCCCAGAGTGCAGCCAGTAACATCTCCAACACATTATATGTCCCCCAGAGCGCAGCTAGTAACATCTCCAACACATTATATGTCCCCCAGAGTGCAGCCAGTAACATCTATAGCACATTATATGTCCCCCAGAGTGCAGCCAGTAACATCTATAGCACATTATATGTCCCGCAGAGTGCAGCCAGTAACAGGTACAACACATTATATGTCCCCCAGAGTGCGGCCAGTAACATCTCCAACACATTATATGTCCGCCAGAGTGCGGCCAGTAACATCCCAACACATTATATGTCCCCCAGAGTGCGGCCAGTAACATCTCCACCACATTATATGTCCCCCAGAGTGCGGCCAGTAACATCTCCAACACATTATATGTCCCCCAGAGTGTAGCCAGTAACATCTCCAACACATTATATGTCCCCTAGAGTGCAGCCAGTAACATCTCCAACACATTATATGTCCCCCAGAGTGCGGCCAGTAACATCTCCAACACATTATATGTCCCCCGGAGTGCAGCCAGTAACATCTCCAACACATTATATGTCCGCCAGAGTGCGGCCAGTAATCTCTCCAACACATTATATGTCCTCCAGAGTGCGGCCAGTAACATCTCCAACACATTATATGTCCTCCAGAGTGCGGCCAGTAACATCTCCAACACATTATATGTCCCCCAGAGTGAGGCCAGTAAAATCTCCAACACATTATATGCCCCCCAGAGTGCAGCCAATAACATCTCCAACACATTATATGTCCCCCAGAGTGCAGCCAGTAACATCTCCAACACATTATATGTCCCCCAGAGTGCAGCCAGTAACATCTCCAACATATTATATGTCCCCCAGAGTGCGGCCAGTAACATCTCCAACACATTATATGTCCCCCAGAGTGCGGCCAGTAACATCTCCACCACATTATTTGTATCACAGAGTGCAGCCAGTAACATCTCCAACACATTATATGTCCTCCAGAGTGCGGCCAGTAACATCTCCACCACATTATATGTCCCTCAGAGTGCAGCCAGTAACCTCTACAACACATTATATGTCCCCTAGAGTGCAGCCAGTAACCTCTACAACACATTGTGTCCCCCAGAGTGCGGCCAGTAACATCTCCAACACATTATATGTCCCCCAGAGTGCAGCCAGTAACATCTCCAACACATTATATGTCCCCCAGAGTGCAGCCAGTAACATCTCCAGCACATTATATGTCCCCCAGAGTGCAGCCAGTAACATCTCCAACACATTATATGTCCCCCAGAGTGCAGCCAGTAACATCTCCAACACATTATATGTCCCCCAGAGTGCGGCCAGTAACATCTCCAACACATTATATGTCCCCCAGAGTGCAGCCAGTAACATCTACAACATAATATATGTCCCCCAGAGTGCGGCCAGTAACATCTCCAACACATTATATATCCCACAGAGTGCGGCCAGTAACATCGCCTACACATTATATGTCCTCCACAGTGCGGCCAGTAACATCTCCAACACATTATATGTCCCCCAGAATGCAGCCAGTAACCTCTCCAACACATTATATGTCCCCCAGAGTGCAGCCAGTAACATCTCCAGCACATTATATGTCCCCCAGAGTGCAGCCAGTAACATCTCCAACACATTATATGTCCCCCAGAGTGCGGCCAGTAACATCCCCAACACATTATATGTCCCCCAGATTGCAGCCAGCAACATCTCCAACACATTATATGTCCCTCAGAGTGCAGCCAGCAACATCTCCAACACATTATATGTCCCCCAGAGTGCGGCCAGTAACATCTCCAACACATTATACGTCCCGCAGAGTGCAGCCACTAACATCTACAACACATTATATGTCCCCCAGAGTGCGGCCAGTAAATTCTCCAACACATTATATGTCCTCCAGAGTGCGGCCAGTAACATCTCCAACATTATATGTCCCCCAGAGTGCGGCCAGTAACATCTCCAACACATTATATGTCCCCCAGAGTGCAGCCAGTAACATCTCCAACACATTATATGTCCCCCAGAGTGCAGCCAGTAACATCTCCAACACATTATATGTCCCCCAGAGTGCAGCCAGTAACATCTATGACACATTATATGTCCCCCAGAGTGCGGCCAGTAACATCTCCAACACATTATATGTCCCCCAGAGCGCAGCTAGTAACATCTCCAACACATTATATGTCCCCCAGAGTGCAGCCAGTAACATCTATAGCACATTATATGTCCCCCAGAGTGCAGCCAGTAACATCTATAGCACATTATATGTCCCCCAGAGTGCAGCCAGTAACATCTCCAACACATTATATGTCCCCCCAGAGCGCAGCCAGTAACATCTCCAACACATTATATGTCCCCCAGAGTGCAGCCAGTAACATCTCCAACACATTATATGTCCCCCAGAGTGCGGCCAGTAACATCTCCAACACATTATATGTCCCCCAGAGTGTGGCCAGTAACATCTCCAACACATTATATGTCCCCCAGAGTGCAGCCGGTAACATCTCCAACACATTATATGTCCCCCAGAGTGCGGCCAGTAACATCTCCAACACATTATATGTCCCCCAGAGTGCGGCCAGTAACATCTCCACCACATTACATGTCCCACAGAGTGCGGCCAGTAACATCTCCACCACATTACATGTCCCTCAGAGTGCAGCCAGTAACCTCTACAACACATTATATGTCCCCCAGAGCGCAGCTAGTAACATCTCCAACACATTATATGTCCCCCAGAGTGCAGCCAGTAACATCTATAGCACATTATATGTCCCCCAGAGTGCAGCCAGTAACATCTCCAACACATTATATGTCCCCCAGAGTGCAGCCAGTAACATCTCCAACACATTATATGTCCCCCAGAGTGCGGCCAGTAACATCTCCAACACATTATATGTCCCCCAGAGTGCGGCCAGTAACATCTACCACACATTATATGTCCCCCAGAGTGCGGCCAGTAACATCTACCACACATATGTCCTCCAGAGTGCGGCCAGTAACAGGTACAACACATTATATGTCCTCCAGAGTGCGGCCAGTAACAGGTACAACACATTATATGTCCCCCAGAGTGCGGCCAGTAAATTCTCCAACACATTATATGTCCTCCAGAGTGCGGCCAGTAACATCTCCAACACATTATATGTCCCCCAGAGTGCGGCCAGTAACATCTCCAACACATTATATGTCCCCCAGAGTGCAGCCAGTAACATCTCCAACACATTATATGTCCCCCAGAGTGCAGCCAGTAACATCTCCAACACATTATATGTCCCCCAGAGTGCAGCCAGTAACATCTATAACACATTATATGTCCCCCAGAGTGCGGCCAGTAACATCTCCAACACATTATACGTCCCCCAGAGCGCAGCTAGTAACATCTCCAACACATTATATGTCCCCCAGAGTGCAGCCAGTAACATCTCCAACACATTATATGTCCCCCAGAGCGCAGCTAGTAACATCTCCAACACATTATATGTCCCCCAGAGTGCAGCCAGTAACATCTATAGCACATTATATGTCCCCCAGAGTGCAGCCAGTAACATCTATAGCACATTATATGTCCCGCAGAGTGCAGCCAGTAACAGGTACAACACATTATATGTCCCCCAGAGTGCGGCCAGTAACATCTCCACCACATTATATGTCCCCCAGAGTGTGGCCAGTAACATCTCCAACACATTATATGTCCCCTAGAGTGCAGCCAGTAACATCTCCAACATATTATATGTCCCCCAGAGTGCAGCCAGCAACAACTACAACACATATGTCCCCCAGAGTGCAGCCAGTAACATCTCCAACACATTATATGTCCCCCAGAGTGCAGCCAGTAACCTCTACAACACATTGTGTCCCCCAGAGTGCGGCCAGTAACATCTCCACCACATTATATGTCCCTCAGAGTGCAGCCAGTAACCTCTACAACACATTATATGTCCCCTAGAGTGCAGCCAGTAACCTCTACAACACATTGTGTCCCCCAGAGTGCGGCCAGTAACATCTCCAACACATTATATGTCCCCCAGAGTGCAGCCAGTAACATCTCCACCACATTATATGTCCCCCAGAGTGCAGCCAGTAACATCTCCAACACATTATATGTCCCCCAGAGTGCGGCCAGTAACATCTCCAACACATTATATGTCCCCCAGAGTGCGGCCAGTAACATCTCCAACACATTATATGTCCCCCAGAGTGCAGCCAGTAACATCTCCAACACATTATATGTCCCCCAGAGTGCAGCCAGCAACAACTACAACACATTATATGTCCCCCAGAGTGCAGCCAGCAACTACAACACATTATATGTCCCCCAGAGTGCAGCCAGTAACATCTTCAACACATTATATGTCCCCCAGAGTGCGGCCAGTAACATCTCCACCACATTATATGTCCCCCAGAGTGCGGCCAGTAACATCTCCAACACATTATATGTCCCCCAGAGTGCAGCCAGTAACATCTCCAACACATTATATGTCCCCCAGAGTGCAGCCAGTAACATCTATAACACATTATATGTCCCCCAGAGTGCGGCCAGTAACATCTCCAACACATTATATGTCCCCCAGAGCGCAGCTAGTAACATCTCCAACACAGTATATGTCCCCCAGAGTGCAGCCAGTAACATCTCCAACACATTATATGTCCCCCCAGAGCGCAGCCAGTAACATCTCCAACACATTATATGTCCCCCAGAGTGCAGCCAGTAACATCTATAACACATTATATGTCCCCCAGAGTGCGGCCAGTAACATCTCCAACACATTATACGTCCCCCAGAGCGCAGCTAGTAACATCTCCAACACATTATATGTCCCCCAGAGTGCAGCCAGTAACATCTCCAACACATTATATGTCCCCCAGAGTGCAGCCAGTAACATCTCCAACACATTATATGTCCCCCAGAGCGCAGCTAGTAACATCTCCAACACATTATATGTCCCCCAGAGTGCAGCCAGTAACATCTATAGCACATTATATGTCCCCCAGAGTGCAGCCAGTAACATCTATAGCACATTATATGTCCCGCAGAGTGCAGCCAGTAACAGGTACAACACATTATATGTCCCCCAGAGTGCGGCCAGTAACATCTCCAACACATTATATGTCCGCCAGAGTGCGGCCAGTAACATCTCCAACACATTATATGTCCCCCAGAGTGCGGCCAGTAACATCTCCACCACATTATATGTCCCCCAGAGTGCGGCCAGTAACATCTCCAACACATTATATGTCCCCCAGAGTGTAGCCAGTAACATCTCCAACACATTATATGTCCCCCAGAGTGTAGCCAGTAACATCTCCAACACATTATATGTCCCCTAGAGTGCAGCCAGTAACATCTCCAACACATTATATGTCCCCCAGAGTGCAGCCAGTAACATCTATAGCACATTATATGTCCCGCAGAGTGCAGCCAGTAACAGGTACAACACATTATATGTCCCCCAGAGTGCGGCCAGTAACATCTCCACCACATTATATGTCCCTCAGAGTGCAGCCAGTAACAGGTACAACACATTATATGTCCCCCAGAGTGCGGCCAGTAACATCTCCACCACATTATATGTCCCGCAGAGTGCAGCCAGTAACAGGTACAACACATTATATGTCCCCCAGAGTGTGGCCAGTAACATCTCCAACACATTATATGTCCCCTAGAGTGCAGCCAGTAACATCTCCAACATATTATATGTCCCCCAGAGTGCAGCCAGCAACAACTACAACACATATGTCCCCCAGAGTGCAGCCAGTAACATCTCCAACACATTATATGTCCCCCAGAGTGCAGCCAGTAACCTCTACAACACATTGTGTCCCCCAGAGTGCGGCCAGTAACATCTCCACCACATTATATGTCCCTCAGAGTGCAGCCAGTAACCTCTACAACACATTATATGTCCCCTAGAGTGCAGCCAGTAACCTCTACAACACATTGTGTCCCCCAGAGTGCGGCCAGTAACATCTCCAACACATTATATGTCCCCCAGAGTGCAGCCAGTAACATCTCCAACACATTATATGTCCCCCAGAGTGCGGCCAGTAACATCTCCAACACATTATATGTCCCCCAGAGTGCGGCCAGTAACATCTCCAACACATTATATGTCCCCCAGAGTGCGGCCAGTAACATCTCCAACACATTATATGTCCCCCAGAGTGCAGCCAGTAACATCTCCAACACATTATATGTCCCCCAGAGTGCAGCCAGCAACAACTACAACACATTATATGTCCCCCAGAGTGCAGCCAGCAACTACAACACATTATATGTCCCCCAGAGTGCAGCCAGTAACATCTTCAACACATTATATGTCCCCCAGAGTGCAGCCAGTAACATCTCCAACACATTATATGTCCCCCAGAGTGCGGCTAGTAACATCTCCAACACATTATATGTCCCCCAGAGTGCGGCTAGTAACATCTCCAACACATTATATGTCCCCCAGAGTGCGGCCAGTAACATCTACCACACATTATATGTCCTCCAGAGTGCGGCCAGTAACAGGTACAACACATTATATGTCCTCCAGAGTGCGGCCAGTAACAGGTACAACACATTATATGTCCTCCAGAGTGCGGCCAATAACAGGTACAACACATTATATGTCCTCCAGAGTGCGGCCAGTAACATCTCCAACACATTATATGTCCCCCAGAGTGCGGTCAGTAACATCTCCAACACATTATATGTCCCCCAGAGTGCGGCCAGTAACATCTCCAACACATTATATGTCCCCCAGAGTGCAGCCAGTAACATCTCCAACACATTATATGTCCCCCAGAGTGCAGCCAGTAACATCTCCAACACATTATATGTCCCCCAGAGTGCAGCCAGTAACATCTCCAACACATTATATGTCCCCCAGAGTGTGGCCAGTAACATCTCCAACACATTATATGTCCCCCAGAGTGCAGCCAGTAACATCTCCAACACATTATATGTCCCCCAGAGTGCGGCCAGTAACATCTCCAACACATTATATGTCCCCCAGAGTGCGGCCAGTAACATCTCCACCACATTACATGTCCCACAGAGTGCGGCCAGTAACATCTCCAACACATTATATGTCCCCCAGAGTGCGGCCAGTAACATCTCCAACACATTATATGTCCCCCAGAGTGTGGCCAGTAACATCTCCAACACATTATATGTCCCCCAGAGTGCAGCCAGTAACATCTCCAACACATTATATGTCCCCCAGAGTGCGGCCAGTAACATCTCCAACACATTATATGTCCCCCAGAGTGCGGCCAGTAACATCTCCACCACATTACATGTCCCACAGAGTGCGGCCAGTAACATCAACACATTATATGTCCCCAGAGTGCAGCCAGTAACATCTCCAACACATTATATGTCCCTCAGAGTGCAGCCAGTAACCTCTACAACACATTATATGTCCCCCAGAGTGCGGCCAGTAACATCTCCAACACATTATATGTCCCCCAGAGTGCGGCCAGTAACATCTCCAACACATTATATGTCCCCCAGAGTGCGGCCAGTAACATCTCCAACACGTTATATGTCCCCTAGAGTGCAGCCAGTAACCTCTACAACACATCATGTGTCCCCTAGAGTGCAGCCAGTAACCTCTACAACACATTATGTGTCCCCCAGAGTGCGGCCAGTAACATCTCCAACACATTATATGTCCCCCAGAGTGCGGCCAGTAACATCCCCAACACATTATATGTCCTCCAGAGTGCAGCCAGTAACATCTCCAACACATTATATGTCCCCCAGACTGCGGCCAGTAACATCTCCAACACATTATATGTCTCACAGAGTGCGGCAAGTAACATCTCCAACACATTATATGTCCCCCAGAGTGCGGCCAGTAACATCTTCAACACATTATATGTCCCCCAGAGTGCAGCCAGTAACATCTCCAACACATTATATGTCCCCCAGAGTGCGGCCAGTAACATCTCCAACACATTATATGTCCCCCAGAGTGCGGCCAGTAACATCTCCAACACATTATATGTCCCCCAGAGTGCGGCCAGTAACATCAACACATTATATGTCCCCCAGAGTGCGGCCAGTAACATCTCCAACACATTATATGTCCCCCAGAGTGCGGCCAGTAACATCTCCAACACATTATATGTCCCCCAGAGTGCAGCCAGTAACATCTCCAACACATTATTTGTCCCCCAGAGTGCAGCCAGTAACATCTCCAACACATTATATGTCCCCCGGAGTGCGGTTACTTACCTGCCATTGTGGATATTCCTAATAGAGCTCCAATATGGAATTCTATCTGTGTTCCCTGCAAGAAAGACAACAGAGGATGAAGGATCTGTATAACCCACAAGAGAGAAGAACTACAAGCACCAGCAGTTCGTACCCCTATGATACACGCCATACTCTTATGGAAGCTGGCCAAGAGAAATTATTTCCAATAGCAACCAATCACGGTGCAGCTCTCACGTGACCTCAATAGTCAAACAGATGAGAGCTGCGATGTGATTGGCTGCTCTTGGGATCAATAATTACAGGGAAGTCTGTGAGTATTATATTTTTACTTTCGCTTACGAACAATGATGAAGGTGGGAGCTGCAGTACCAGGAGCAGCCACTACTAGAGGTACGGCGTTGGGCCTAGCAGATGACTGGCACCTACATATGTCAGCCGGCCGCCGAATATGGCAGTACTGCTCTGCAGATCCGCAGGTCACAGGGAAGCGTAGTACGTCCGCACTGCATGTCACAGCTCTGTGATTGGTGGATGCCACGCAGATAATAAACCGCAGCACGCTGCACTCATCTCTGCGGGGCGTGCGATCCGCTGATACATTTGTGGATGCACTGCAGAGTTCAAGGTTAAAATCAGTTAGGGAGGTGAGGAGAAGGCGTGGGGCCGGGGGTGCGGGTGATCCGCCGTATATCCAAATGTCATCTGTGATCTCCGGCAGGTAACACCAATTAACTCAGGAGTCTCAGTGCGTGCCGCGGTCATGAGGCGACATAGAGGAGCGAGGCTGCCGGCCGTCCGTCCGTCCGTGAGGCTGCCGGCGGACGGACATTTGTGAGGCTGCAGACGGAGGAGCGAGGCGGCCGGACATTTGTGAGGCTGCCGGCGGACAGACATTTGTGAGGCTGCCGGCGGACGGACATTTGTGAGGCTGCCGGCGGACAGACATTTGTGAGGCTGCCGGCGGACAGACATTTGTGAGGCTGCCGGCGGACGGACATTTGTGAGGCTGCCGGCGGACGGACATTTGTGAGGCTGCCGGCGGACGGACATTTGTGAGGCTGCCGGCGGACGGACATTTGTGAGGCTGCCGGCGGACGGACATTTGTGAGGCTGCCGGCGGACGGACATTTGTGAGGCTGCCGGCGGACGGACATTTGTGAGGCTGCCGGCGGACGGACATTTGTGAGGCTGCCGGCGGACGGACATTTGTGAGGCTGCCGGCCGTCCGTCCGTGAGGCTGCCGGCGGACGGACATTTGTGAGGCGGCAGACGGAGGAGCGAGGCGGACGGACATTTGTGAGGCGGCGGACGGAGGAGCGAAGCGGCCGGCGGATGGACATTTGTGAGGCGGCAGACGGAGGAGCGAGGCTGCCGGCCGTCCGTCCGTGAGGCTGCCGGCGGACGGACATTTGTGAGGCTGCCGGTGGACAGACATTTGTGAGGCTGCCGGCGGACAGACATTTGTGAGGCTGCCGGCGGACAGACATTTGTGAGGCTGCCGGCGGACGGACATTTGTGAGGCGGCAGACGGAGGAGCGAGGCGGCCGGCGGATGGACATTTGTGAGGCGGCAGACGGAGGAGCGAGGCGGCCGGCGGATGGACATTTGTGAGGCGGCCGGCGGATGGACATTTGTGAGGCGGCAGACGGAGGAGCGAGGCTGCCGGCGGATGGACATTTGTGAGGCGGCAGACGGAGGAGCGAGGCGGCCGGCGGATGGACATTTGTGAGGCGGCAGACGGAGGAGCGAGGCGGCAGACGGACGGACATTTGTGAGGCGGCAGACGGAGGAGCGAGGCGGCCGGCGGATGGACATTTGTGAGGCGGCAGACGGAGGAGCGAGGCTGCCGGCGGATGGACATTTGTGAGGCGGCAGACGGAGGAGCGAGGCGGCCGGCGGATGGACATTTGTGAGGCGGCAGACGGAGGAGCGAGGCGGCCGGCGGATGGACATTTGTGAGGCGGCAGACGGAGGAGCGAGGCTGCCGGCGGACGGACATTTGTGAGGCGGCAGACGGAGGAGCGAGGCGGCCGGCGGATGGACATTTGTGAGGCGGCAGACGGAGGAGTGAGGCGGCCGGCGGATGGACATTTGTGAGGCGGCAGACGGAGGAGTGAGGCTGCCGGCGGATGGACATTTGTGAGGCGGCAGACGGAGGAGCGAGGCTGCCGGCGGATGGACATTTGTGAGGCGGCAGACGGAGGAGCGAGGCGGCCGGCGGATGGACATTTGTGAGGCGGCAGACGGAGGAGCGAGGCTGCCGGCGGACGGACATTTGTGAGGCGGCAGACGGAGGAGCGAGGCGGCCGGCGGATGGACATTTGTGAGGCTGCCGGCGGATGGACATTTGTGAGGCGGCAGACGGAGCAGCGAGGCGGCCGGCGGATGGACATTTGTGAGGCGGCAGACGGAGGAGCGAGGCTGCCGGACATCTGCATGCAGATCCCGCGTTCCAGCGAGTCCTTCAAGGGTGACCTTGCAGGAAGAATGTCAATTGTGTTACTAAAAAAAGGCAGTAGCGGCGCGGCCAACTGCTACTGACAGGCTCAGCTCCTACTTCACGGACCCACAAGGCAGCCAACACGCCAACAGCTGACAGGACACGCCGCGCCCGGGGGTCTTACTTCGTGAAACTCCACAGAAAGACTTTTTTTTATCTGCCTCTATTTTCTGATCAGACACTTATTCTACCGTGTGGCGGCCATCTTCCCCGAGCAGCCGCTAACCGTGTTCACACACAGCAGCCTTGGCAACCATGGCAACCTGCAAATTAGAGAGGGTCATTGACGTCTATGGAAGACTATTGTGAACAGATTCAGTGACCTAAGCAGGGAGGGGAGGAGGTGAGCTGTGACTATTGTGAATGGTGGCTCCTGTGTTATCTATATATAGGTGTGTCCTCTCAGTGTAATCCTGTCTGTACAGGGAGGGGAGGAGGTGAGCTGTGACTATTGTGAATGGTGGCTCCTGTGTTATCTATATATAGGTGTCTCCACACAGTGTAATCCTGCCTGTGCAGGGAGGGGAGGAGGTGAGTTGTGACTATTGTGAATGGTGGATCCTGTGTTATCTATATATAGGTGTCACCTCTCAGTGTAATCCTGCCTGTACAGGGAGGGAAGGAGGTGAGCTGTGACTATTGTGAATGGTAGCTCCTATGTTATCTATATATAGGTGTCTCCTCTCAGTGTAATCCTGTCTGTGCAGGGAGGGGAGGAGGTGAGCTGTGACTATTGTGAATGGTGGACCCTGTGTTATCTATATATAGGTGTCTTCTCTTAGTGTAATCCTGTCTGTGCAGAGAGGGGGAGGAGGTGAGCTGTGACTATTGTGAATGGTGGCTGCTGTGATAATGAAATGACAGGTGAGAAGTTTCCTCTACAGAACAGGAAGTATCAGACTACTATTAGTCTTCATGGTCAGTGTGCAGGGAGGGGAGGAGGTGAGCTGCGGCTCTGGTGTTTTCTGTCACTGTAAGGGGCCTACAGACCACGTTTGTATCCTGCAGTCAATCCCATGAAGTCTGGCCCAGTGACTGGCTGGTTATTATTGTCCCTGTGAGTCATTAACCCTCCGCCTCCTGCTATAAATAACCTGCAATAATCTGACACATTCTCTGGCAGCTCACACTAAAGCCGCCGACAGCCGAGCGCAGAACGCTGCCAGGCGGGGCGCTACACAGTAACAACTGGAGGTCATCGTGGAACGTCTCCTCTACTGAGCCGCATGAGAAGGGGTCTCGGGGTCAGACCCCTCCGTCAGCGCGGCCGTGTTAGAACTGCTCATCCCAATCCTCTGCGGGACTCCTGGCAGGGTTCATAAACTGGAAGCAGCATGCCCCCCCCCCCCCCGGGCTCCAAGTGAGTGGATGCTCTAACCTAACCAGGCTCTAAAGGGTGTGAAATAATCAGGCTGTGTACCCCATGAACGGCAAACCCCCAATATGCAGGTCCCCTCCCCACAGAGGCACACACACATTCCCCCCCCCCCCCACCCCTACCAAACACACACGCACGCAGCCCTACCCCACAAACCCCCCCCCCACACTAACGCACACTGCCCCACACACACACGCACACTGCCCCACACACACAACCGCACACTGCCCCCCCCCACACACGCACACTGCCCCCCCACACACACGCACACTGCCCCCCCACACACACACACTGCCCCCCCACACACACACACTGCCCCCCCCCCCCCACACACACACTGCCCCCCCACACACACACACTGCCCCCCCACACACACACACTGCCCCCCCCACACACACACACTGCCCCCCCCCACACACACACACTGCCCCCCCCCACACA
>NC_089845.1:176532328-176533694 GCF_035609145.1 Eleutherodactylus coqui
CCCACACACACACTGCCCCCCCACACACACACTGCCCCCCACCCCACACACTGCCCCCCACACACACACACACTGCCCCCCCCCACACACACACACTGCCCCCCCCACACACACACACACACTGCCCTCCCCACACACACTGCCCCCCCCCACACACACTGCCCCCCCCCACACACACTGCCCACACACACACACACTGCCCCCCCCCACACACACACTGCCCCCCCCACACACACTGCCCCCCCCACACACACTGCCCCCCCCCCACACACACACTGCCCGCCCCCACACACACACACTGCCCCCCCACACACACACACACTGCCCCCCCCCCCCCACACACACACTGCCCCCACACACACACTGCCCCCCCCCCCCCCACACACACACACAGCCCCCCACACACACACACAGCCCCCCCCACACACACACACAGCCCCCCCCCCCACACACACACTGCCCCCCACACACACACACACAGCCCCCCCCCCCACACACAGCCCCCCCCCCCACACACACAGCCCCCCCCCCCCACACACACAGCCCCCCCACACACACACAGCCCCCCCCACACACACACAGCCCCCCCCACACACACACACAGCCCCCCCCACACACACACACAGCCCCCCTCCCACACACACACACACAGCCCCCCTCCCACACACACACACACAGCCCCCCTCCCACACACACACACACACAGCCCCCCTCCCACACACACACAGCCCCCCTCCCACACACACACACACACAGCCCCCCTCCCACACACACACACACAGCCCCCCTCCCACACACACACACACAGCCCCCCTCCCACACACACACACAGCCCCCCCCCCCCCCCACACACACACAGCCCCCCCCCCACACACACACACAGCCCCCCCCCACACACACACACAGCCCCCCCCCACACACACACACAGCCCCCCCCCACACACACACACAGCCCCCCCCCACACACACACAGCCCCCCCCACACACACACAGCCCCCCCCACACACACACAGCCCCCCCCACACACACACACAGCCCCCCCACACACACACACACACAGCCCCCCCCCACACACACACACACAGCCCCCCCCCCCACACACACACACACAGCCCCCCCCCCACACACACACACAGCCCCCCCCCACACACACACACAGCCCCCCCCCCCACACACAACCCCCCCACACACACACACAACCCCCCCCCACACACACACAACCCCCCCCACACACACACAACCCCCCCCCCACACACAACCCCCCCCCCCCCACACACACACACACAGCCCCCCCCCCACACACACACAGCCCCCCCCCCCCACACACACAGCCCCCCCCCCCCACACACACACAACAGCCCCCCCA